>NC_051407.1:3525658-3525817 GCF_015228065.2 Penaeus monodon | reverse complement strand
TAAACAGAAAGATCATATATTTATAAAAAAGTAATGAGCATATTATGAAGATTCAACTGAAATCTATTTAACATATTTCTTTTATCAAATCTCTACATAATAGAATTGCTACAACTCCACGGGCTACTCTACAAAACCATTCTAAAAAGTAATTGATCT
>NC_051407.1:3525400-3525583 GCF_015228065.2 Penaeus monodon | reverse complement strand
GAAAAACCCAATCCATTTTTAAAAAAGAAATTTCGAAATCCTGATTCATTTCAGCTTATATAGTTGTATGAGGAGAGCAGAGTTTGTGCAGGCGTAGTAGGCTTACACAGTAGGTAATGTCTAATTTAGATAGATGCTAGTTAAATGTAAAAAATGTTTATTAACAATAACATTGTAGAAGAA
>NC_051407.1:3524913-3525356 GCF_015228065.2 Penaeus monodon | reverse complement strand
CAAAGAGTAAAGAAGAATTTGTAGATATTCTCTTTCCTAATATTCATGAGTCTATTAGATGATCCTGATTTCCGTTGAGGGCAGCACTAAGAACCTTGAAGACAAGAGTGGTTTTAAGACATTCATAGACCGTCCAAACAAAAAATAATATTTGCATTATTCTAAATTATAAAAAGATATTATTCTTAGGTATTACAACTAATTACTTGTAATACTGAAGAATATTTCAAATTAAATTATAAATGCTTTTATTTAACGAATATCATGAATGCTTTAAAGACAGCAAAATCGCAAATCACAAATATATACAATAAAGTCAGAATTGGAAGTATGAGATAACCCTGAAAATTGATTAATGTTTTCATTTCATAGGAAAGCAAACAACAATTAATCTAAGGAGACAAGTAAGTGTGTTTTTGAATCTAAAAACATAGCAATTTCAG
>NC_051407.1:3518409-3521526 GCF_015228065.2 Penaeus monodon | reverse complement strand
TACTAATCTGCTATTTTTCTATCCTCCTTTCTCCATCTCCTTACCCTGAGTGCTGCATCTCTGACCGCCTGTTGTGGGGTCTGAAGTGCATTAAGAAGGACGTTAATCTCATCCAGAGAAGCTTTATCGCAGCCAATGTCGCCCGATGCACAGTGACACATCTCTTCCAGTACAGCGCATGCGGTCTGTTGCGTACGTCCAGAGCTTGTGCCTGAAACCGAAAGAGTATAAGCACTGTACTTTTAAAATGTATATATTTGCAAGAAAATTGTGATTTACATTTCTACAGTATCTCTTTTGTTCTTGTTCTATATATTATTCCAAATAATTTTGGTTTGTTAATTAAGTGATTATTCTCAAAGTATTTTGTTAAAACATCAGTCATAATCATAAATTTCTTTACATTATTGTAAAAGGCCATAAAAAAAAACTTACTTATAACATTGATCAAGAGCGTGAGGAGATGCTTGCGAGGCAGGAAGCATGGATGGTAGAGATCCTCCTCATCGGCTCCCCTCATGGCCATGTGCTCGCTGATCACCTGCAGAGCCTTCCCAGCCACAACCTCAAACTTCTCTTCTCCACCCAGTCGCTTCGTGAGGACCCACTCAAGGAAGGGTAGGCAGTATACAAAGCCCGGGGCACAATAATACTTCTCATCGTCATCCTCATTTGCGGATCTGTTTTCATTGTTGTTTTTTTTAAATGGGCATGTTGCTTGTACAGGTTTTATCAACCATCTAAATATATTATGTGAAAATCTCAAGCAATATAAACTTATCAGGTTGTGACTATACCATTTTGTATTAATATTAAGTTGGATAATTTCCATTTAATGTTTTTTATATCAACACCAAAACATATATATTCATTTACATATCACTCAGATTATTCTAAACTAACTTTAGAATGAATGCTATCTTTCTCTGTAATAAAAGTAAATAAATCTTCATCTTGGCTAAAATCGAATAACTTTTAAATTTTTCCATGGAAATGTTAGAGAAACGACCTGCAGATTTTGTGTGTTCTTAGGTCAGTCTTCCACTCAATTTCTATAATCAGACCCTAGACAATCATTAACCTTCTGTCTGCAACACTCAGTCAATTACTGGGCTTACATGTTCTTTCTTGTATACTCCACCCCTTACATTTTTGGTAAAATAATTTCTATTACTATTACCATTGTTACTGAAACTGTATTTATCATCAGTGTTACTATCATGTGGTTATTCTTAATATAACATTACTCTAAGGTTATTGACAATATAGCTTTACTCTTACAAGGTTAATGATAATAAGAATAAAATAAACATATTTCTTTCTGAAATTTCCAGGAATGTGGTAAAACAGTTCAAGCTCAGATAGGCCTAGTAATTGACTCACTGATGAAATTTTTTTGGTGTATTTGTATGTAACCAAAGTTAATAACATAACAAAATAAAAACAGTGGATGGCATTCAATTCTAGTCCCAGCATCACTGGACATAAAAAAAATTAACTTTTGTTTCTCAATAACTGTAATGACTGCAAGCCTTACTTCTTTGGCACAGTGGCTTCATGTAGCATGTTGAGCGTTCTTTGGGCTGATGATTCTAGGCTTTCTCCTTCCCAGTCCCATGGTATCGGCATGACCGGACCACAAACTCTAACTGTGGTGCGTGCCAATGTGTGCGCTGTAGGTACAAAGCATAACTGTTATAGAGTAATGTTTTTGCCAATATGCTCAATATTGCACCATATGGTGCTAATTGCTAATAAATCTGATCTTATGAGCTAATCTTAACAGATATTGCATATATCACTCATATTCAACCAAAAATACATATAATTTATATAAAAAAAATTCGACTAACAAATAATTCCCTAAAATCTAACTGTAAGACAAACCGGGGAAAAAAAATCAAGAAACATTTTCCACACTCACCGAAAACATCATCATCACTTTCAAAGACTGCCATCCTCAGCTTCAGGTATAAATCACAGCACTGCTGGGCAATGACCCTCGATTTCAGGGATGAGGTGAGGAGTGGGACGATGTGCATGAAATGGGGCGCAAGGTCGTCCAGGTTGCCAGCCACTAGAGCATTCAACATTGACATGGCTCCTGCTACACTCTCTTGCAGTGCACGGACTCTGTGAAGAGAAATTCAGAAATTATGGAATATTCATAAGTTACAAAGAACCATGTTTCTGTTTTAGAATATCAGTACCACAGTTAGACAGACACGGACAGATCACACCACCAGCCTCAAATGTTTGCAATTTTTCCCTCTTACTTTTCTCTTGTTCCATTCTCCTTCTCTGTCTGGGCTCTCAGGACTTCCTTCTGTTTTGCTGTTAATTCTAACTTCCCCTCCTTTCTCTTCTTTTCGAGCTCCTTCTTCTTCTCCTCTAGCATCATCAGCTGTTCCTTGTGGCTGTAAACCTTGTTGGATTTCTTTACATTCTGAATATTTAAATGATCTTCAAAGGCCCTGAAATTTAATGAGGTCAATTATTTTAGGACCTTGGCTATGAGTGAGAAGGGGAGAAAAATGTTACAAGAAAATAAAAACCTGTCTTCCATGCATAATGTAAAAATGTACAAAAAATCTATCATTCTTAAATGCCTCCCTAAAATGAATGATCTTGAAATACATGTGCCCTTCAAATTTTGCTTTTTTTTTCAATTGTTATCTTGGCATTTATATCCAATACACCTTGTTTACAACTGAACAACTAGATACTTATCAATCCTCCATTAATTTACATATAGAATTAATGAATTACTACATCTTTTTCATCCTAAACCTTCATACATTCATACTGTCTATATCACTAACCCATTAATATAACAACTAGACTCTTCAAGTAGGAAAAGGAATACCAGCCTTCACTCAGTTTGAGAGGACACTACACAAAAAAGAATTGATCATTATTATATAAAATTCAAAACATTACTTACTCCTCCACTACAGACTGATTGTACAGCGTGCCTTCAGGCGTGTTGAAAATTGCAAAGTCTTCCTCCGAGACCTGCATCAGCTTAGGGTTGTTTATGCGACTGATGGCATACTTTACTACTGGCGGGATAACGACTCTACCTCCTAAACGAGCTAGGCCTGCTAAGACCTGTTT
>NC_051407.1:3515201-3518324 GCF_015228065.2 Penaeus monodon | reverse complement strand
GACATTAATTATCAAAAAAGATAAGAATCCCCTTGTCATCTCCTTACCGACTCATTAACTGGTGATGGAATGTATTCGGTTGTAAGCTGTGGAACAATGTCTCCCTCTTGGCTCTTAATGACCTCTTCCACTTTTAGACCCTGCGAACGGCACACCTGCTCCCACAAGTTGGGATTCTCACGAACTGTCACAGTAAAACATAATGAGACGTGTCAAGAAGTGTACGTAAAATCTAAGCCAAGCATTTTACTTGAACTTATAGAAAATATTGTAAATACCAATGACATTTTGCACTCTATGCCACCTTCATTTGTGCATACAGAAGCCATTCTACAATTTCTTTTATTCAAACAAAGCAAAACTCGCTAGCAAACAGCCTAAGAACAGCCTTACCCATTGAAGGATGGAAAGCAGCAGGAAGAGCCAACACAGCTAGCCTCTCCTTCTGGCTCCTGTCTAGATTGCTGGGAGAGCAGATGACAATGAGAGCTTGAGCCACCCCAGCAGGGCTCAGCTCTCCTACCGCACTGCCTCCGCCTGCATCTGGTTCGTCTGCCTTCTGTAAGATGAGAGAACATGCTGGAGTTTAGGCTTTTACTTGCTGCTACCCAATCTTAAGGTCTGTTAGCTTCACATGCCTCTTCTTTCTTCCTCTCTACTTGTCAGAAATGAGCAATGCCTCAGAAAAATGTGTAAACATAAACACAAAGGGCAACACATCTCCTGTCCCTACGAACTTACTTGAACTTTTGCATTCTGCATCATTACTGTCAGGTTGTTTAAGAGATCTGCTGCCAGTTGAGCTCCACCTAATGAGGCAACCAGCTTTTTGGACGAGTTCTGTGCTGCCAGCCTGACCTGGGAATGAGGACAAACCAAGCACCATACCAGTGCCTGCTCCACTGCCATCGCTTCATTCCCCAGTTTTCCAATGTGATGCGACAAAAGAATTTCACACCATGTCACCAACTGCAACAAACCTGATGTTGTTCCATAAAATTAATCACCCTTCTAGCTTCATTTTTCATGGTTAACATTTTGTTCTTGTACAGAGAACATAATATTACAATATTCTTAATATATATGGCAAGTAATTCATAAGAGAAAAAATATATATATATATACTTACTCTAAACTAGAAAAATATCAGAGCACATCATACACAAACTAATCATTATCAGAATATGAAAAGAAAAAATAATGCTTGCCTTCTTTAGGGGCCTGCGTGAAGAACTTTTCCCCTGTGAAATACCCCTTTTGTAGGTCCAGGGTTGATGACCACAATGAAGCAATTTTCTCCTCTGCAGACATATCACTCATGCTGATCTTCAATAGTAAAACTGTTGCTGTCAGTGCCTCAGATAACATCAACACCTAAAAAGAAATACATTCACTTTGAGGAATGATGCCAATATTCTTACAAAAACACTATAAATTTCAAACCAGGAATTATAATATACTCAAATAGGTCGTGTTACCTATAATAATACACATAAGGTAGAATAACAAATTGCTAGGTGGGTGTAAATACTTTATCAAAATTATTCAGGAATCTACTATTGCTCCTGGACATACATATACTGTACTACATAAGTATTTATTTCTAGTAAGATAATGGCGTACATATACTATGCCAAAAAAATTATGAAATAAGAAAATACGAAGTACAATTAGATCCTCAAGAAGTTCTTCTTCATTTAATGGTATGTATTAGAAAGATATTAAATACTCTTAACAAAAACAAATGCCAAGAAATCCAGAAAGGCTGACATGATCAGATGATAAAATTCATTCTTTTACCTGAACTGTTACCTTATTACTTGTCATACCTGGGTACTCTGGCTGAGAGCCTTGTCAATGCAGGCCAGCAGTTTGGGGATGAGGGTGGCCGCCTTGAAGGCACTTGAGGGGGTAACACACGCCAACAGGCACCGGATGTACGCTGCCCTCACACTTGTGGTTGAAGTTTTCAAGCCCATCCCTTTCTGTTTGGCAAATAAGAGCTTCTGTTATTAATGCAGACTCCCATTTAATCCTGTTTGACCCTCTTACACAGCTGTCCATGATATCTATATCTCTGCAATCATCACCACACATGCAACATGAAATTTACAGGAGAATTACCGGGAAGAATTCAATCAGTTTTGGGGGGATGTCAGTGTTGAACTTGCCTGCCCAGGCAGTGAGGGCAGTGAGGCCTTGCACTAGTGACCCCTCGTGACTCTCCGTCTCCAGGACCTTAATCATCTTTTCCAACACCATCACTGACAAGTTGTAAGCACTGCTCCCTGTCACACAGTGCTCACTGATGGCCTCTACACCCTAAAACAAAAAGAAAACTAGACTATCTTCTACCAAGGTATATGAAAAAAAAATCAAGCCATTGATAAAGAGTACAATAACTAATTTCCAAGTAATTACCATGAACTAATTATTACATTTCAAGCTCGTATAACAAACATACCTGTAGGACAGACACTTTCTGAGTATTGACTGTCAACTTTCCATCTGAGCCAAAGAACACATCAAACACAAGCTTTACAAGCACTTCCACAGCTGATGCATCACTACACTGCTTTGAAAGCTGTCGGCAGACCTCAACTGTGTCATCGCGCACTTGATCTTCTTTGGCATGGAGTGGGCCTGCAAAGATGAGGATACAAATTATTACACCCAAAAGAAAAATCGTATGTACTATTTCCAGGTTTTTTCACTCAA
Organism: Penaeus monodon; assembly: GCF_015228065.2. Taxonomy (NCBI): domain Eukaryota; kingdom Metazoa; phylum Arthropoda; class Malacostraca; order Decapoda; family Penaeidae; genus Penaeus; species Penaeus monodon. The sequence continues at coordinate 3,515,606 of NC_051407.1, read as the reverse complement.
TGAACTCTGCAAATCAGAGAAATCCTGTTTTCTATTATCTCAGAACTTACTGGCAAGCAATTTGCTAAGTTCTTCCACGTATTGGCTCAGGTCAAGGTTGAGCCCCGAACAAAGGCGAGCCACAGCCTCCAGGATGACTTCAGGATTACGTAGGAGGGACTTTTTAAGAGCAGGTAAGATTAGCTCTTTAAAATCGTCATGGCTCAGCTGGCGTAAGAGTGGCCGTGTCTGGTCTAAGATGAATGGTCTTGGCTGAGGAGAGTAATAGAATTTCAAATCCCACTGCTTCCTCAAAATTATATAAGACAAGTTTACAGTAAAATAACATCAATGCAGTTGAAAATTTAAATTTTCCTTTCTCCTCAAAATATTTATTCTAAAAACCACTGAAAACAGCTTTCAAGT
>NC_051407.1:3514486-3515166 GCF_015228065.2 Penaeus monodon | reverse complement strand
TTACTTATAACAACCATACTACCGAGGAAGCATATTTCAACCCTCCAGAAGAAGACGAAAGAGCCAAGCACCTCACCTTGGTCTTAACCTGGATGACCAACTTGACGTAGGTCTCGGTGAGCATACGCTTCATGTTAGCGACAGGGGGCGACACATTGTCCTGGGTCATGAGTTGGAGAAGGTGACCCCCGAGAATCACACGGTGTATGCTGATCTCCCCGCTCACCAATGCCTACGAGAAGAGGACACAAAAATAAGTATTCCTTAAAGTACCTAAACTCAACCATGATTTCCTGACGTCAATTTCTTTTTATCAATGCCTTATGACAAACCCATATCACTGAGCTTACCTCACAGACAGCCTTTAAGAGATCCTCATCCTTTATAATGGGCCTGAGGGTTTTCAGGGTCTTGCTGGTCAAAAAGTTGTCATTGGCCGCAACCGTGAGGGAGAAGTGTATCGCCAAGGCCTCAGTTAGGGCAGTAGCCTCCTTTGAGCTAATGGGGTGCTTGGAAGAAAATGCAATGCACCAGACCCTTGCTGCCACCTCTGCTGGGAAAATGTGGATTCGGGCCAGCGCACGCCTGTGGAAAATTTTCTGCAGTTTAAGATATGATAAAACACACTTTAAATTTTATGTGCATATAGGTCTCATGCTCTCAGTCACTCTCATTCTCTC
>NC_051407.1:3513861-3514350 GCF_015228065.2 Penaeus monodon | reverse complement strand
CCCAGACACACAGACAGCTGCCAATAACCCTAAAAGATAGTGCTGGAAAAGCTAAAATAAAATCAACTCACGATGAATGAGGCGCCAATGAATGCTGTTGCGCAAGAGTCTGCTGGGACAGGGCAAGCGCTGGGATGGAGGCAGCATGTTTCTTGGCCAATGTGTAAATCAGTTCGCGTAACTTGCTCCGCGAGGGGCCGTCGGTGTAACTCGGAACAACCTGTACCAGGAGTCGGGACACTCCCTTCACTATCACGTCTGGCAACTCTGTCGGCAAAAAGCATTATGTGCGACCATGGGATAATGTAACAGGATTTTACAACATACTCTATCAATGCGAACAGTCAGCAGTATGAAATGATAAGAAGATTCCACCATCTATAAAGCACACCTAATTTCTCATCAAAGAGATGATGAAATATGAATCTTTATGCCCAATAGGAAGCCAGGAAACTTTGCCACTTACAACACATGATTAATTGGTTTGCA
>NC_051407.1:3513677-3513843 GCF_015228065.2 Penaeus monodon | reverse complement strand
AATCTTTGAGACATTACTTATTCTAAACAGGTAGGAATAGTGTTTTATCTTTGATTTTCTTTGTAGATCCTGATATAAGGGGGTAGCTATAAAAATTGATACTTTCTGATTGATTCTCAACCAAATGTGAGTGCAACATTGTGTCATATGTAACATTATTGAATTC
>NC_051407.1:3512117-3513483 GCF_015228065.2 Penaeus monodon | reverse complement strand
TGGAGAAATAAGTTACAACATTAACGTACTTCTAAATTTAGACTACACAACTACATTATGGCCTACTACAAAATTGCAGCATTCCATTTCAACTTATAATGTAGCATAACATATCAAAATGTTCTCTATATCAACATGTTCCCCATTCAAGAATCCCTATACTTTGTTCTCTTTTTTTCTTAATGAATGCTTGTTATCAACATTTGAATCTAACAATATCTTATCATGAGTTAAAGATCTTGTCATAAAAATCACTAGTTTATGATAAGGCCAATCCTCTACTCCCTGTTCTAGCTAACAACTTTGAGGGAATTCATAGGAACTCAGGGTTTAGGATGGAGGAAGGGGTAAGAAATTGAACATATGCAAGTTTCAGCTATTGAATAACCATGTATTTTTGTCATTATTCATGGACTGTACCCAATAAAGCCCCCTTATGTGGGACTGCCACCACCCCCTCCCTGCTGCCCTCCTACTTCCCCCATCAGGAATGCAAAATCTCTACCACATCTAAATTGCAAGGCAGAACCCAGGCAGGTCCAAAGGAAGAGCCTCATGCATGAAGTTATAACCCCTCCCCCCCCTAAGGCAGAGGTAAATATCAACTGCTGCTCCATTTACTGCACAAGTTATGGGAGTTTTCAGAATTCAATGTTGTGCTTTATAATTAGTTCTGCTGATTATCTCTGCTATATCTAGTTAGTGGACATTAATAAGAGTTCATTGATGACATATTTGATGGGTTTTAAGAAGTGTAGTTAGTAACAATACAGCTAAACCAACAAACCAAAGCTAATCTCTCAGGCTAAGAGAGATTTCAAGAAAGATAATCATTATCTCATTTATCATTAGTATGCAACATTTAGGGTAATGGTTTTAATTAATGGTTCTGAGGATCTCTCACTATTGATGGCATTAGAAAAACTAGTCAAAGACCCAATCAATATAACATGTAATTTAAACTCAAAACAAAACAACATCCACATTTAAAGCAAATAGTATCAAACACTACCAGGCACACCGCAAAAATCTGCCTTACATAACCCTACTCCCGGAAACCTCGTACCAAACGCCAAACTATTCCTAACCGCAAACTCTCTGCTGGCAAAATCCCATCCCACGACTGCGTTTTTCCCCCCTCGGTTACTACTAGCTACCCCATATAAACCCTCCTGTGTTGGCTGAAGGCCTGTTACCGATTCCTCAAGACAAGGAACAAACAGAATCCAGCACAATATGTTGAAAATAAGAGTGAATTCAGTATGTTCACTGGAGCTAAATTTATCATACGTTGCGAACAGTTTCATAAGAGGGATGCGAACAGCAGCAACGAACAACTGTCAAGAAGTTAGCAAACTTTATTGAC
>NC_051407.1:3511599-3512085 GCF_015228065.2 Penaeus monodon | reverse complement strand
TTCGGAAATTCCTATTGACGTTCCCTTGCGCATATTCATATCCTTCATACCCTCATAAATCTCTTATTTACAGCTTTCCCATCGATTACGTCACGATAACGTGTCAAATTACCCCACAATAGAGACAAAATAAAAAAAGGTAAATAATTAATTCCTCACCATCTCTGTTGACAACTTCGAGCGCCGTGTCGATGCCGGCTCTCCTCGTGCTCCTTTTCGTGGCTGCCAACAGCTGTGGCACCCCTTTCAGCTTCTCTATGACCTACGTAATCAAACGTGAGATTAAAGGGAGCGAAATTATGCGAATTATGTGCTACAAAATGCGAAAAACACAAGAGACACTTCCAACATGCTCTTTTACCTCGGCATCCCCCATGTTAACTACACTCGCACATCCGACACTTTTTGGTTAGACTTCGATGTCCACTTATCTGATGTTTTTTTTTTTCTCTCTTTATTTATGGGAGGTTTGGTGATAGTTTCCTC
>NC_051407.1:3510759-3511537 GCF_015228065.2 Penaeus monodon | reverse complement strand
TAATAATATGCAATGCAATGATTTGGGGTTTTGTGTTGCAACGTTGTTCAACATCTTTTTGGAATTGTTTGTTGTGAACTTTGAACTTTGCGACTTTATCTTCTATATTTTTTATTATATGATTTTTTATAGAAGAAGCTCATTACCTGAATTACTGGTAACATCATTATATCATATAGACATAAAAGTCAACTAACTGTTTCATTTGACATCCAATCGAACTGGTTTAAATATCAAGATGATTTTTCTTGTTATCATTTACCTTTCATCTCCAAATAAAAAATACCTAAAATCATCCATAAATAATAGAATAAGCATTTTACACCTATTGGAAAACCCATTTCTAAAAATGCACATATTCACACTTCCTCCAAAACCAAACATCGACTTGAATAAACTTCAGCAAACACCTAAACCAAAATCCAACAAGAAACCACATGATTCCACACTCCCAAACATAAAGAAATAAAACCACAACACCTCCGTGATGAATCATCCCTCCCTTGGAAAAATTTCATCGAAGTCGAAGGGTCGTCGTTGTTGACAGATTTTGAGGTAAACTTTAACGTTGAGTCGAAAGTGAGTCGAAAACGTCCTCTATCTCGTAAGTTTTCTGCGGTATTTATGCGGTTTCTTTGGCTTTCCTTCTGTGGGTGGGTTTCTCTGTAGGGTTTAGAATGCGGGGAAGTGTCGAGAGGTCGAATTGCGAGAGAGAAAGCGGGAGAAATAAGGTCATGCCGATGTCTTAATCGTGGATGAAGATGGCAGTGCTATGGGC
>NC_051407.1:3509749-3510453 GCF_015228065.2 Penaeus monodon | reverse complement strand
CAGTAACTTAAAGTAAAAGGCATAATCAATAAACTAATTAGTATGTATATTTAGGAAAGATAGAATTCGGTCTGGTTCGTTTCAGTAATAGATTGCAAGTTGGGTAATAGGTAATAATTAGGAAATAGATTGCTAGTAAAAGTTAATAGATTGCAAGTTAGGTAATAGGTAATAATTAGGAAATAGATTGCAAGTAAAAGTTAATAGATTGCAAGTTAGGTAATAGGTAATAATTAGGAAATAGATTGCAAGTAATAGTTAATAGATTGCAAGTTAGGTAATAGGTAATAATTAGGAAATAGATTGCAAGTAATAGTTAACAGATTGCAAGTTAGGTAATAGGTAATAATTAGATAAGAGATAGCAAGTAATGGCTGCTAACTCTTGCATGATTATCTACGATGGATATTTTTTTATTGTTGCCATAGTGAGATATGCAGAGGGTATGGATGGCATTTCTTGTATAGATCCACAAAGTTTTGAGGAGTAACTGTGAACTGAAACACTTCTTTGTGTACTTTTCTACAAGTGTCTATGTGTGAGCTTTATTCCTCGTGTGCTGTGTTTATTTGGCAATCAGCGGGATTGAATGAAAGAGGAAACTACAAGTGTTTTGTACTGTGAGACTTTAAGAGAATATCGCTGATTTTTGTGCATGATCAGAAATCTAATAAATTTTTTGTAAGTTTTTAAGTTTCACACAG
>NC_051407.1:3509512-3509623 GCF_015228065.2 Penaeus monodon | reverse complement strand
ATGCTAAGTTTTCATTAATGGATATCGCTGTCCAGAGAATCAATAAATTGAATAATTCTGTGACATTCTTTTTCATCAATGATATTTGACCTGTAAATGTTTACCCATTGG
>NC_051407.1:3508795-3508861 GCF_015228065.2 Penaeus monodon | reverse complement strand
AGGGGTAAATAAAGTGTTTGATGATGTGGCAATTAATCATGTCACATTAATTTTCAATAAGCCAAA
>NC_051407.1:3506890-3508681 GCF_015228065.2 Penaeus monodon | reverse complement strand
AATAATCTTTTTTTTTTTCTGCAGTAAAACATGGACCGTCTTCTGCGCTTGGGAGGAGGCCTACCAGCCCTTGGCCAGGGACCTCCACCCAATGATGCTCCTGTTCCCGACACTGCTGAACAAGTAAGTTGACACACTATTTAAAGAAGGTATCCTGTACTTGTACATTATATATTTAGGTTACGTGAGAAATAGTGTCTTTTTTACTAGGCAAAGCAAAACCTGAATAATGACATTAGAGTCTTAGAATATCATGAAAAGGAATATGTGTTCATTCTATGTACAGATAGGTTTTCTGTATTCAAACAAATGATTTTTAATAGGATAATTAAAGATTACTTTAACCATAAGTGCTTTTCCTATCTGCAGGTTTACATATCGTCACTAGCATTATTGAAGATGTTGAAGCATGGCAGAGCTGGAGTCCCCATGGAAGTGATGGGGCTGATGCTGGGAGAGTTTGTGGACGACTACACCGTCCGAGTTATTGACGTATTCGCTATGCCACAGAGTGGAACTGTGAGTGAATTGTTTATGGTTACATTCAGTCTGTATACTCAAGCTGTGAACTGTATAGTGAAGGTTATTAGCCAAGAATAATTAAGAATTAAAAATGTTAAGAAATTACATTGATTAATGGGATTTTTTTGTATCAACAATGCGGTCGTATGTAGATGTAGGCAACTATTAATTTTGTTTAAAATATTGAGAATTCTAGGCTAGTTAGAATATGGCAGTTAGCAAGCACACAACAGATTGCCTTCAGATCACTACATTATACATAGTAAAAACTTATAAATACTACATTGTTTTATATTCCTCTATATTTAGGAATACAAAATAGGAAAGTTTTTAATGTTTAAGAAGAATTACAGGTTCTGGTTTAGAATCTGTAAAAGCCAGAGAATACATATGGTTAACTGTATGACATGGGGACATTATAATTATCACAATGTTGACTTTAGGTAATTCTTCCTCTTTTTCTTTCAGGGAGTATCAGTAGAGGCTGTAGACCCAGTGTTCCAGGCCAAGATGTTGGATATGCTAAAGCAAGTTGGCCGGCCAGAGATGGTGGTCGGCTGGTACCACTCTCATCCAGGATTTGGTTGCTGGCTCTCGGGGGTCGATATCAACACCCAGCAGAGTTTTGAGGCTCTGTCAGAGAGAGCCGTAGCTGTTGTGGTTGATCCAATCCAGTCTGTTAAAGGTGCGTAGTTTGACTCACTCAGAGGCTGGTTGTTTTAATTCCTATATTTGTTTTCAGATAGAATTTGTTGTCACACTGTGATAAGTGTAAATTGTGAAATACGTTTGTTTAAAAAGTCTTGCTGACGCACATAGATCCTCAATATTATCTCAACATTCTTGTAACATAATTTTGATGTTGATAATGTTAAAATGAAGTGTTTAGAAAATTATCAGAATATTTGGAAATATACACCCCCTTTTCTTTTAATCTTCAATCTAAGAGTATTTATAGACAGGTCTTTATGGCCCCCATTCTTACTGGAACCCATTTTTAGCTTACTGATAGAGCAGGACATGATTATAAGTTAGTGATGTATTCTTGCTCTTGCCATTTCTTTTTACTTTTTCCTAACCTTTTTCTTTTCTTTTTTTTTCCCCCTACCCCAGGTAAAGTAGTGATTGATGCCTTCAGATTAATTAACCCCAACATGATGGTTCTTGGGCAGGAGCCTAGACAGACCACTTCTAATCTTGGACATCTTCAAAAACCATCCATTCAGGTAATTTCAGGTTTTAGCTGGTTTAGTTATAGGTGTCTAACAT
>NC_051407.1:3500499-3506839 GCF_015228065.2 Penaeus monodon | reverse complement strand
ATCTTGTTCCGTGGCTAAAATAGTCATGTTTGTGCCTGGTTTGCATTATAGATTGCATTAGATTTCTTTTTTGTATCAACTTGAAAATTGGAATGTGAATCTGAAAAACTATAAATAAACTACAAATTAGAAGCTACATCCTGAAGATAAATATTGATGAGTTCGTAGTGTCTTGCTTAACAAATTTTTTCCACCCTCCCAGGCCCTGATCCACGGACTCAACCGTCACTATTATTCCATCCCCATCAAATACCGCATGAATGAAAGGTAAGCCCATCATCTAGTGAGTCAACTTGTAATAAACCTCACTTTTACTTTCGTGAAAGACTTTATTTTGTGTCATATCTTCTGGGTATGCAGATTAGTGCCTAAATGGTCATCTCGTAAACCTTTCCAGAGAACAACAGATGCTACTTAACCTGCACAAGAAGTCATGGATGGAAGGCCTGACGCTCCAGAACTACAACGAGCACAGCAGTCTCAATGAGGACACTGTTAAGGAGATACTTAATTTGGCCACAGCATACAATAAGGTAAGTAGAGGGGAATTGTCATAGTTGTTATCAATATTATGATGATTAATGTTATCCTATTCCATATTTGTGACAATTGCTAATTATACAGTTTTTGCTGTAGGCATTCACACCCATAGGATCTAATATGTTACATATTTCGCTTTCAGAGTTTGGAAGAGGAAGAGAAAATGACTCCAGAGCAATTAGCCATCAAGAACGTAGGAAAGTTAGACCCTAAGCGGCACTTGGAGGATAAGGTTGAAATCCTCATGACCTCAAATATTGTGCAGTGTCTCGGTGCTATGCTTGACACTGTTATCTTCAAGTAAATCTCCTTTTATTTAGACTACAGTTTTAAATGAATCGGTTATTAGTGTAAACTGGGTATTGTACCAGGAGGATTGTTCTGCTATGCCTAGGAAAGATTGCAGCATTGTATGACAATAAATACTAAAAGATATTGTGTGTTTTGTACCAGCATTTTAAAACCTGGTTATCAACCCAAAGCAAAATTATGTATGTATTAAGCACTACAAAATTCAAAAGGAAGATGAATGCAAGTATTTTTTTGTTTTGTTGCATTTATTTATGTGGAAATAATTTAAGTTTAAACTATACACTTGAAGCCATTTGCTTTGCCATTCCTTTGGTAGCAATTCTAAATCCGGGTATATTTTCAAGCATCATTCTCATGTACCTCATAGCTTTTATATGGAAAGGGAAGAATAAATTGAAATTAGACAAACAGAAAGAAACGTTTTCCATACCACAATTAAGTGTTGTAAACTCTATACTGTAATAAAAAAATAATAGTTTTGATGAATTTGTTATAGCCTTTTAATACATTTTTTTTTATACATGTTATGTACATAGTATGGAAGAAATATGACATCTACATGTTGATTTTGAACAATAATGATGAATGAGAAGCACCATAATACTGAAGCCATATCAGGAAGACATCTACAGAGTGCAGATTGTGAGTATTTTGAATGAGATCACATTAAGCAGGTTTTGATACTACACGTTAAAATTAATCATGAACAAGGATTGTGCTAGATTTCTAATACTTCAAATGCAACTTTCGAAGTTATTAGGCATCTACAGAAGGGCCATTGTTAGTTTGTTGAGTAAGGTCATTGCACTTTTGTCATGCTCTGTCATGACAGAGTATTTTGAAGTTACAGCAGACTAGCATCTAGAAATTTGTTTAAGTTAGCAATAGAATGAGAAGTTATATTGTTTTTGCTCTACTTCAAGTGAAAATTGGCTGCTAATCTATTTCTGAATTTCCTTGACTTTTTTTGTGGACTTCCAGTGTGGTTTCCCATAGCTGGTGAGCCTTTGTTATCTGTCGAGTTATTCATATGATGGCCTTTCCCCCCTGACTCTGCCTCCTTTACATTCTGTCTTTGTTCAATGAAGGATACACAAGGTGTGTCCGACTCTGAACTCTGATTCATCCATGAAAAGGCCATGATGAGATCTGACTTGTTGTCCCTTGATTTTCTGGCTTCCATCATTCCCTTGCTGTCAAAACCTGAAACTACACTGTAACTTCTGCTCCCCTGGGCACTCACAGTTGTGGTGACAACCTGGGTGTCACCCTCACGACATGGCACAACCTGCAGGTCAGATCTCTCTGTGGGTGCATGCCCTCTGGGTAATTTCTGCCTGCTTTCTGGATCCAAGATATTCCTCTCATTAACTGCACTTCCAAAGGTCTCGTGGCTTGTCCTGTACAAGTCATGTGATTGCTGTGTAAGGCCTGGCTGTCTCCTGCTCTGGTCACTGGAGCTCTCTCTATCTTGGTGTTGTACCAGCTTGTGAGCAAAGGTAACATGCTTGGCCCTTAGAGATGGGCTGCCAGGTACTTTGAGACAGGAACTTGGTTTATCTGCTGTTGTGGTTGTTCCTGAGCTTGAAGCGGGTGGCTGGCTGGGTTGTTGCGACTGCGACCCTGGGCATTCATTGGACACAGTTCTTTCCTTTTCTCCATACCTTGGACTTGATGGAACACGGCTGGGCAGAATATTCTCCTGAGAGGCCGTTTCTTTGTTGCTGTCTTCCTCTTTTTGCATTCTAAAATGAGAAACAATTAGGGAGTCTTTGAGCAAAATAGAGCCTTTTCTTCGCTCCATTTTTGGTGTACTGTGTTCATTATCCTCACTCACTCGGGATCCAGCTCCTGAACCAGACCCTTTATCAGAGTCTGATGCTACGCCTTTAACTATAACTGTTCCTTTGTGCCGACAGAAACCCTGGCTGTGAACAGATGTACTAGGAGTTTTATTTTCTTTTTCTCTGTAATTGACTTCTGGAAGATTATCACCTGATTTTTTTCTTTCATTCTCTTGATCTGCCAATTTGTTTGAATCTTTGTGGGGAGAGAACACTGGGATACTGGAATACTTTCTATCATAAGAAGCCTTGTTTTCTACACCCGTTGTCGCCGCACGCAAGTTCTCATGTGAGGAGGAGGACTTTTTATTTGACACCCCACCATGAAATCCAGACACATCATTCAGAACCTCACCATCAACAACAACAGACCCAGAGCTTATCACAGAATACTTGGAATAAACAGAGGAATCAACATTCTTGTAAGGCGAACTACTTGCATCGCTAGTGCTACCTTCACTTCCACTGCTATAGGTTTTTCTCTGGGATTTGGGAGAATGTTTCTGCATGATGTTTGGAGACAGGGGTTTTAAAGACTCTCTTTTAGAAGTTTCCGCATCACTTGCCACATGACTCTGCCTCTCCCTCAAACTAGTGTCACTGCTCTTGTCAGAACGTTGAGAGCATGTGGGCCCAGATCTGTAAGTTTCTGGCATCACCTTCTGACCAACATTTTCATGGAGGTTCACTGAGTAACATGCTTTCCTTGGTGGGCCACCAGCTTGAGGAGGTTCATGAGGAGTTAATGATACCTGTGAAAAAATAAGTTACATTCAGTACCTCAAATATGCCATGTATTCAGACACACAAACCAAATCTCATTTTTATTTTTTATAAGTGCCTTTTGTAGATGCAAAGCACTGAAAATGTTAACTAAACAATATTAACCAAATGCAATTAAACCCCACTTACTTTGAGATGCCCTCTGACACATCCTCGAAGGTCAAGCAACGGGTACCAGCCACAGAGGGAGACATGTCCACTCCATATTGAGGTGGCATCCACACACACAAAACCCATTAATGGATCTTCTAATGAGGGTGGCTGATCCCAGGATCCATGATGAACCTTTAGTATTAAATTCCCATCAGTCTGTTAAAAAAAAGCAATGCTGTCATTAGTATCAAACTATCTGGAAAAAAATACTCTTACTATCTTTCATAAGCATCTACTGATTATACTGTTAACCAATTTCTTTATACTGCAAACACATCTTCATGAATTTAAAGGTGATGAAGTAAAAGGCTTACTTGGCAGAGTTGTGAATATGGCAGTAAGACATCAGCTGCATAATTCCACATGGGATTATCAGCTTCTAGACATATATTAGTCTGGATATTATGTGACCCTATGGTTGCTCTCACATAGCAGCTTGGTGGTTTTAGGGTTCCATCAGGCCCCTCCACCCACGGGAGGTTTCTGCCTTTTAGGATTTCTAAATGCACCCTACAGGACCCTCTCCTCTCTTCCTGCTTCATCTCCGCACTTGATCTCCGATTCAGTAATGCATGTTCAATGTAGTCTGCATGGAAGTCGCCAATAGTCCTGATGCATGGAGATTCTCCCCCACTTTCAACAGGCTGGTTGTTTGTCTGAGGATCATGTCCATTAATGCCAGCAAGAAATGAGCCCTGGTAAATGCGAAATCCAGTATCACAGGAGCTAACAACCTTGGTAGGGACAGGGCTGCTAAGGATGCTGTCCACTACCTCAACTCTCCCCGGTTGCTGTTGCCAAGCCCCGTTGTAAATTTTTTCTCTCGGGCTCATGTGTGTCGGGAGGTATATTGAGTTGAAGACAGCTGACTGAAAGGGTTCATAATTCTCAGGCGGAACAGGTCGGGGTTTGAAAATTCGTATAACCTCTCTGTCTTCACCATCTGGATCTCTGTGAGACCTGGGGCCAGCATGTGGTGGGGGTGTGGAAGGAAGTGCATGTGTATATCCTTTCTCTCTCAGTTTTGCAAGGTAAGGCATTTCTTTTGGCTTTGAATCAGGGTGTCCCATGTGGGATCCAACTTCGTGTGAGCCTTTTCTATGATGGAGATCCCATGGTTCTTCAAGGTCTCCAGTATGATGTGATTGTCCCACCGCAAGCCCTAGCCTCGCAGTGAAGGTTAAATTTGCATATGACTGCTTCACATCTCCCTCCTCTTTCCTCTTGGCCTTCCGTCTCTTGGTCAGCGAATCTTTACCATCTGGTACTTCAGAACGGAAGAGAGGTACCTGCACCTCTGAGCCACTGAGCTGCCATAAGTCCATCATGCTGACACTAGCACTGCCAACTTCTTCACTGTCCCTTTCTCCAAGGCGTCGACACACAGATCTGTTTGAAAACATTAGAATTACATTAGTTTAACAAGGTACTAAAGAAATGTATTTAATCATCAAAACGAACAACATTAATTAAGCACAGTTTTTCCATTTGCTTGACATTTTTGAAGACTTACAATATTTGCTTAACTGCACAATTCAAAATGATAAATAAAATGAAACCTTTTTCTCAATACTTTTTTCCAGTACTTTTTCATTCAATCACTTTTACCCTATCCTTTTCCTTTTTAAAGTTCCTCCTATCTATCCCCAATAAAAATATCACATTCACTTTAATCACTTTTTTTTTTTTTATCCAATTACATTTTTAATACATACACACCAAACCAGTCAGAGCATTATACATTTGTGCTGGGTCATCTGCCAGCATATTTCTCAGCCTTCCCTCAGCCTGCAATAACTGAATTCATCTTCAGGAGGAAGACTGAAGAATTTACTATAAAGTCTGACTTGCCTTTCACTCAGTGTGAGTACATTTACATGCTCCTCCTCCTTCTATTCTCATCACGAACACAAACTGAATGCCCAGCTGGAACTTAACTCACCTGATTTCCAGCTGTCCTCTGAGGATCTCCAGTGCTGGTGCTGGCGGAAGTTTCAGCACCTCCCTTACATTGTAGTTGATTTCTGAAAAGCATAAAAATAGGAAGGTGACGTGCTTCATATTACTTGGGACATCTCTTTACACTTGATAAATTTTTATACAAAGTATTTTGTAACGTTAAAATATTAACTTATCACAACGGAAACCCAAACCATAGCTTTTTTCTCCGCGTACCATTGTCAGCTAATTGCCTCGAAGCACAGGTCTGCAACAAGTCCCATTCTGGAGGAATTTCAACTCCTGGTAACTTCACCTCCAATGTGGTCAGGTAACATACTCGACTGCGATGCATGACCTTCACACCTAAACAGAAAGATGGAATAATTTTCCTCACATATACGAGTCACATTAAACAATCGTGTGCTTGAGAATAATACCATCCATGCATACTTCAAATGGTCACAAGGCAGAACAGAATATAAAAAATAATCCAATACTTTATATGCTTACCGCTGATCTTCTCCTTCTTATCAGGTGGTCTAACGGGAAGCAGTGAAGGAGCCAAAGTCAGCGTGCCAACATCGACTACCAACACAGAACCCTCTTCTGCAAATTTTACAAAAATAAATAACAACATGGTTCATTACCAATCATATAATTTCACTCAAAATCATGAAAATAATATAATACATACCAAAATCTACTAAAAATTTGAATCAGTGAATTGGTGGATGATATAAAGAAGTGATTCCAACACTTTTGAACAT
>NC_051407.1:3496880-3500064 GCF_015228065.2 Penaeus monodon | reverse complement strand
AGCAGAAATAGGTAAAAGTCTTTAAGAGCAGAACTACTGGACTAATCAGAGATTTAACATATGTGTGAAAACCAGGGAAAATCATCAGGCTGTTAGACTAAATGCATAAGACCAAACTCCCTTGTTTTTTCACTCCCTCCATAAGATTTTCATTCTAAACATAATTAATGGTCAAAATTGAAGTTGGTCCCATATCCAAGTGGACATAGGGGTCACGTTCATAGAGGAACATGCATACTAGGCTGCGGGATGATGCAATAGGGCAGCCAGTTCCTTTCCACCCCAACAAGTTCTTAGTAAATGCCAAAAGGGACACAAACCTTCTGATCCCCTTCTTGTTGACGGACCATCAGAAGCCCTTCTCCCGATAGGTCCATTTTCCTGAATATCAGAAAGATCCTCTTCATCCTTTGAGGTGAATGAAGCATCCCTGGCCGCAGCTGAAATGGTCCTATCTGCAGTTGGCCTTGACAGCAAAGACCGACACGCTGTCCCCGGGCTCTTGGATCCTGCATGGCTCATTGGTATCTTTGATTTTGCACTGCCAGTTTGACTAAGCCTTCTAGCAGCCCTTGGACTTGCATGGGGTTGTACCCTTTCCTGCAACACTGGCTTGCTACCCTGGCACTCTTCCATCCTCTCCAGTGGCCAAACTCCTGATGTCATGGACATGCCTGAGAAGCTCATTGAATCCTGTTCATTCCCCTTGAAGACAGAGAACCCCTGTGATCTGGATTTCTCTCCCTGCTTCTCCATTCCTGAGGTGTCACTCCTGGAGAAGCTTCTCCCTGGGGATGTGGTGCTGATTCCCGAGAAGCTCATGGACAGGTCTAGTCCCTCAAGGAGCTTCTGTGTGTCTGGGTCAAGGTTGGAAAGATCAAGACTAGGTGATCTACCCTCCAAGACCTGCATGAGGATAGGAAGGTCTTCCTTCTTCACAGCTCCAGACTCTGTAAAATAAACCAGTGATTTAAAATATCATTTGCAATATTTAACATCAAAGAAGAGTGAATCAGTCATTTGGGAATAGCACCTGTGCTGAAACATCAAACATGTATTATATCATTCATGGGTGAATAAATCATAGTTGTTAAGTGGGTGGAAACAAAAATCTAAACATGAGAAACTAGTATAACAGTTTAGAGGCATGCATCGATCTAATAAAGCACAAGTTTAATATAAGAAAAAAATTATATGAACACTAGAATTAACTACTAGGACAACAAATCTCAGTGCTAATACCTAAAGTAGGGATGTGATTGGTTGTACGTAATAAAGACTTTGCATTCTTCCTGATGAGATCCGCAAAAACCACAATGAAACATTCATCATCGCAAAAATCCAAAATACCAAAGGACAAAATCACATCCCCAGGAAATAACATTAATCTACACTACTACAAATTATACATCTACACACCAAGCATCTGACTCTACATGTTAAGTGAAGTGGAAGTAGGAAATTTATAAGTTTGTAAGAGATCAAGGGATAGCATTTCCAGGTGACTTGCTCACTGGGAGCCTCTGTTCATTGGACTGCTTTTAGGAGAGCATGGAAGAAAAGAATTACTTGGTTCACCAATGTCTTTGATAGTCGTAGGTACCAATTTGTTGACACCATTCACTTTTTTGGTGAACAGCCAATTATAATTTCATAAGCCTTTTTCTTAGTTATAGCAATAATTTAAATAGTTTGTAGGACTGCATATTAATTGAAATTTTGTATCCTCTCTATAATTAGCAAAGTGAATAGAAAGTTTGAAAAAAATTCAACAGTTTGATCTGGGAAAAAAACAAAAAATAAACGCAAAAGCTGAAAAAAGGCTATTTCTAAGAGAGTATGAACATCAGGCAGACCAAGTAGATGAAAACGTTGTGGAGAGGTGCAGGTGTTTAGGCCAGTTTCGCGTCTGGAATGGTGATGGAGTTGGGACGAGAATCCACACAGGTAGGAGATGGCTGTAAAAGACAGAAAGAATACAGAGGGAACAAAGTAGACTACCCCCCCAAAAAAAGGAAACCACTCTCATAAAACTCAAAAACGTACCAACTAAGGAATATGGATCCGCCCCATTTAACAGAGGATACAGACCCCAACTTGCTGGCCGTTCCCTGATGAGAGACTGGTTCTCACCCCTCCCTCTCCGCAGCACAACCTGGGGCTCTTGGCTCTCCATTGGCTGACTCCCCTTGGCCTCCCTCATTCTTGGTGGAGCCTCGTTTTCCTTCCCCTGGTAACCCTGGATCAGGTGGTCCCCTTGCTGTTTCCTGGGAGACTTCAGTGGCTCACTCTTCGATCTTGGAGAATTCCTGAAGCTACTACTTCGACTCCTCGGTCTGTATCCCTCATTGACGTTCTTGGGAATTTTACTAGCATGGGTCTCCCTCACTGGGATTCCAGAGGGCCGAGCTTTGGGTCTTGTTTCACTGCTCTTGTCATTTGGTGATGTTTGTTCATCATTTGATATCTTCAGGTGGTGAAAGTCATCCAGACTGCCTTCAAGAAATACCAACGTCACCACAATCGTGCCAACAATATCAGCAGAGGAGTCGACTATCCGGCACTCACGGACATAGTCACCTCTAGTGTTTAGCTTCATGTCTGGCAACATGAAGCTCCCAACAACATCCCCATCTTGCCAGCCCTTCTTGAGACGCAGCTGCCTTCTTAGCAACTTTTGTCTTGGGGTTTCTATTCCAGATTTCTTCAGATTCTGTAATTCGTTGTTTAACTGATGGTCCTCCTCCATATCGTGCGTTTTCCCAGAACCTTCTATCCTGAGGCTCACATGCAGGCTTCCAGCATCCAGAAGATACTGACGGAAGGACCGAGGGCTGCATGTTATGTGATAAACAATTCTTACTTCGCTTTTGTTTGGAGGAAGCCTGGAATGAGGCAAGACATAAAGACAGGTCTTAATATATCCAGAGGAATGTGTGATGTTAATCTATTCTAGCACCTCTGAGTTCAAACAAGTCGTGTGAAGTAGGAAGCTAAGACACAGCCTTGTCTTACACTGGTTCATACTGTCTGAACTGTCTAACACTAGTAAGCATAAATACTATGGATAATTAGTGGCCCTGGGACATCAAGCAGGGATGCACATCTCTAATCTACAATAGCAGCCTCTAAACTGAGTGTCCTTTTAAATGCACTGTATTTGCCATCACTTTTTTTTTTTGTA
>NC_051407.1:3496135-3496755 GCF_015228065.2 Penaeus monodon | reverse complement strand
CAACTGCATTACAAATGAGAGACCACATGTGTTGTATTGGTGTCCTAGGGAAATATATGAGTCTAACTCCACTAGGCATAAAACTCTCACTATAACTAAAATACTGAAAACAAGACAAAATATTACAGTAAATTGTGTTACTGTTAATAAAATACTGAAAACAAGCCAATAATAATAGCTGTAAATCTGGGAACGCTTTAAGAGAAAATCGGTGGTGTGTGACCATGCGCCCACATTAATGGCCAATGACAGTAACACAAAACATCGCAACCAGAAATAGTTTAACATACTGTATGATAATTCTTATGACCAAAACATAGAAAACACAGCACTTTTCCTGAGACAATATTCCTTCCAAACCACTTTAACATATATTTCAATATACGATGAAACATTTAAAACTAAAAAATCCACAAAGTAATCTTGTAAAATAGGAGTGTGTTTTCTGTGAGGGTGCATGCTAAGCGAAGGCAAATACAGCACTTAGCTGACTAAGAGTAGGCCTACAAATGTAAACTCACATAGCAGTAAACCCTCCATTATAAAATACCTGAAATGATATACTTCCCATTTGTGCTGCTATTTAGAATCTTTAATATATCTAGAAAACTTCACTCTTT
>NC_051407.1:3494965-3496105 GCF_015228065.2 Penaeus monodon | reverse complement strand
CTGATGAACTATACTTTCTTTGTTTTCCAAATTCCTAAAACTAAGGCTGACTAGACCGGTGCTAAGTAATCACACGGAAAGAATGACAAACGAGTAACCAAAGGAAAGGGCCTTACCGTAATACACAGGGTTGCGTGTCCCCCCACCACCGGAATGTGAAGACGAAGGTTTGTGTTGCTTTGGGTGCGGGGAACAAAGACGGACGACCAACTATCATATCGAGGCGGCCCTGGAGATTGCAAAAAAAAAAGAATCACTTAGAACATTCTTCAGTTGGGGGGGGGGGGGGGATGAAAACACAACTTCCAGCTCTATAGGTTTTTCATTATTAAGTATATATTATAAAGAACATTGCAAAATACTTAATGTGATCCAATACAAAATAACAATCATTTATACTATAATCCCCTTAAAAAACTCCTTAGCGTATATTCACAAAAATAAAAAAATTCCTTTACCTGTGACGGCCCCTCCACTTGGGGGGGGAGGGTTCTGTCCGCCATGGCATTGGCTGACTGCTAAGACTTCTGAAAGGAAAAAGTTAAAAAATCCATATTTTTGAAAATGAAGTTGCAATATAAAAAGATATATAACAACAAACAACATAAAAAAAATCATTATTGAGTGAACTGGGAAGGCATGGTCATTTCCACAATAATTCACATACAAAGCTTTACATTCTACAATGCACAATTACAGCATTGCCAGTCTTAAACACACTTTTCGTACAATTCATATGGCAACACGACTCTTATATTTTGGCATACTCAGTCAGGAAGCAGGTTATCGTGTACCAGTATGCCCAGAGGACACTGGAAAATGAACATGGTTATTTTTTTTCACTTTGTACATTCTGATCTGTAACTTCTAAAAAAAATCTACTCATACAAGCAGTTATTTAGCACACTAATGTCCCATATATATGGGAGTAACTAAAAAGAGAGATACTGTGTAACAAAAAGAAAATTCTTTAGAAAGTCAACATCAAACAGCGGAGATATTATAAAGTTCCAAAGTTAATAAAAGATTAAAATATTGCAATGGCCATTCCTTGGCAAAAGTAGGAACACACCCAATCATGGCGAAAAAAAGTCCAAACCATCTACGTCACAGATATCTATATTAAAACAATGTTACCTG
>NC_051407.1:3494430-3494902 GCF_015228065.2 Penaeus monodon | reverse complement strand
GACCATAAACCATCAACTGTTTTAAAAATCATCTCCTATAAAATCACATGACACATACACTAACTTTAAAAATTTCCACATACTCCTCATAGAACAATACTACAGCCATGTCCAACAAAACAAGAATCCACGACAAAAATCAACATAAAGAAATTTCCGACCCTACGAGACTTCAAGATCGACAAGAGATTCGAAAACAAATTCTACAAATGCATTTAAAAAAGAGCAAAAAAGAAATGACGTGGAAATAAGCTACCCAACACTGCAATCACCTTAATCTTCAGCAGCCTAGCCGGCCAGTGCATATTGATTTGCAACTTTACACTGAGCTCTGATGTCATTTCAATAAAAAATAATACAAAACAAAAGTCACCTATTTCAAGGCGTATTACGGGATCTTCCTTATATCTAAATGCTAGAGTAAAGGAAATGCAAAATAAGGACAGTAAAGAAAACTAAAGACCATAAATAA
>NC_051407.1:3491817-3492671 GCF_015228065.2 Penaeus monodon | reverse complement strand
ACTTCTGAATATCTTAACATACTGTTTAGAATCTTGATTTTCTCCAATTCTTATTCTAATTCCTTATCTATCTAAGCATAGTTCTGAATGTTGAGATTACAGAAAATGGAAACTTCAGACCTTGAAATTATAGTGAAACTAGTGAAGTATCCATTTACATTATTCAGTGATACTGCCACTCATAGTCAATGAAAATTAAGAAAACGGAAATTACACAGTCAATACTTTAAGCAAAACCATTTTATGTTAAAGAATAATTTAAAATTACAAAATAAAAAATACATATATCACAGTAACGAACTTTCACTCGAGTTAACAAGGCCCTGTAGAATCCCCCCTTAAACCTCACCTCCTGGCCACTGATACATAACAACATACGCTTAAAATACCAACCTAAACCACAAAGAAAAACACAGAATTATCCTCGAAAACACATAAAACACGAAAACCCAAATCCTCCTTTCGTCTCGCCCACAACCTTTGGCCACACCCGACGTCTGCTCCTCGCATGGCCCTTAAAATCCCCTTGAAAACCCTACAAAACCCCACTCATTGCGCCTCCTCGTCTCCAAACTCCCTCAAAGCATCCCGTTCTTCGTGCTTACGGGCTGAACAAACGACGAACTGAACCTCCTGAGTGAACGAGAGAACATATTGGCTTGCGTTCAAACCCTCCGCCGTCTGGGGCTTTGTTTACCGCTGTAGTTCCTCTGGCGGCCGGTAGGTGGCTCCACCGGCGGCGCGCTCTAGCTCAGGGGCCCCCGATGATTTTCAGGAATAGGGGGGGGGGGGGAATTGGGGAAATAGGGGAGAGTTGGTAATGGGCAAATAAGGAATGGAAGATGTGGTGTTTA
>NC_051407.1:3490353-3490918 GCF_015228065.2 Penaeus monodon | reverse complement strand
AGGGAAGTATACCCACGTACGTTCGTGTGTACGTGAGGGAAGTATACCCACGCACGTTCATGTGTACGTGAGGGAAGTATACCCACGTACGTTCGTGTGTACGTGAGGGAAGTATACCCACGTACGTTCGTGTGTCAGTGAGGGAAGTATACCCACGTACGTTCGTGTGTACGTGAGGGAAGTATACCCAATGTCCGTTCGTGTGTACGTGAGGGAAGCATACCCACGTACGTTCGTGTGTACGAGAGGGAAGCATACCCAATGTCCGTTCGTGTGTACGTGAGGGAAGTATACTCGTACGTTCGCGTGTACGTGAGGGAAGTATACCCACGCACGTTCGTGTGTACGTGAGGGAAGTATACCCAATGTCCGTTCGTGTGCGCGCCGCTGAATTGCATTTCGGACGGAGGCGAGCGAGCAAAAGGGGTCGACGGGTTAACTGCAACTGGAAATCAATGAGACCAGAAGTTGCTAAAGATGAGAGTCGAAGGGACGGATTAACTTTTGGCCGTTTTACATGAGAGGCGATAAAATGGCGTCGATATTTCGGACATAACTGTAGTAA
>NC_051407.1:3490044-3490313 GCF_015228065.2 Penaeus monodon | reverse complement strand
TTGAAACACTGAGAATGGTAGTTACTAGTTGTTATTGCTGTTGTTGTTAAAAGAGAAAAAAAAAAACGAAATAAACATGGAAGGATATGGCTAACGGCAGGAGTTGCAGCTGTTCTGAATTTTGCAACTTCTGCAATAGGAGAGCAAACCGCTGTGTCGATACCTAAGTCGGTGATATATAACAAGCTACTCATTCAGAGCAGTGTAAACTCTCGCAGAAAATTGTACTTTACGGAATGACTCATATTATAGTGTTTAAATATGAGAAA
>NC_051407.1:3489426-3489633 GCF_015228065.2 Penaeus monodon | reverse complement strand
GGAAACACACAGACGGCGTAGGGGAGGAGAAACACAAGGAGACACACACACAAAAAAGGGAAAGAGGGAGCAAGGAACTGAGGTAGAGAGGTAGAGAGGCCAGTGGCACACACCTCTCAGAGTGCCAGGACGGTCGGCTGTGCCCTTTAAGTGCCGCAGCCCAATAGGAGGGCGAAATCTAGTCTTTATCAATACCCAAATCCACAG
>NC_051407.1:3489185-3489265 GCF_015228065.2 Penaeus monodon | reverse complement strand
GTTTAAATTTATATCCACAAGAGGTAAATACCCGCTGAATCTTGTATTCACGTATACACACTCTTATATACTTGTACATT
>NC_051407.1:3488440-3489128 GCF_015228065.2 Penaeus monodon | reverse complement strand
AATGCACACGTATATAAGAGTGTGTATATGTGAATACAAGATTCAACGGGTATTTACCTCTTGTGGATGTAAATTTAAACACAGAAAAACATGGCCATACTGTTAATATACACGTTTCAACTGATGACTAAATATGTGTCAAGGCGGGTGCGTAAGAAACCCACCACTGACCTTTACGTTACTAGTAATACACCACATGTATTGCAATTTGAATAGTAAAATCTTATAATTCAACGCCACACAAAGAAAGATATCATATTTGGTAACCGAATTCACACTCCATATGTTCTACGTAGTGTGCAAAATTGTCCACTTGTTACCCCCCCCCCCAGGTAATGATATACAATGAGAATAATAACTTACCAAAATAATGCTAAATGCCTGACACTCACAACTACATATAACAACACTCTTTACATTATTGTGTACTCGAGTTGTGTCTTGTAAGGCCAATGCTTAAGATAAGAAAGAAATAACAGGCGAATGTGATTTAAATGAAATAATGTTGAAACAGTGGGTAGTATGAGAACAAATGGCGATAATTATGTTTTGAAGAGATGCATATGCCTCTGTGGTTTTGCTTTCGGGACATTAAAGTATCTCTGTCTGGTATTCTATTTAAACCCTCGTTTTCTTTGTGTTGTACGTAAATACGATTACATCACGACCGCATTGTTCCAACGGCCAT
>NC_051407.1:3488313-3488412 GCF_015228065.2 Penaeus monodon | reverse complement strand
TGAATCACGACCATTATATACATATTTATGGCTCCTGTTTACATATCAAATGAACGTTGACACTATCCTCATGATTGTCATAACGTATCAAGCCTAAAT
>NC_051407.1:3488137-3488294 GCF_015228065.2 Penaeus monodon | reverse complement strand
AAACTATTAAGTTTCAAGGTCAGAGAACAAGAGTTTGCGTGTGTGTGTTGCCGACCAGCTGATCCCGCAAAGGGCGTGGTCAGCCGTGTGACCTATTTCACTTTAGTCACGATCTCCGTTGACCACTTACAGGAAGGGTTGGGTTATGTGCGTATGC
>NC_051407.1:3487528-3487763 GCF_015228065.2 Penaeus monodon | reverse complement strand
ACAGAAAGTCTCCAATACTTGCACAACATTTTTTTATTCCTACTGTAACTGCATTTGCTAATTCATTCGTACAGACAAACACGAATGCACGGCGAGCTTTCTCCTCCTCTTATTATGTATAAGGATTTCGCTCCATTAGGAATATAGCCGGATGCCCTTCCAGATGCCAGCCAGTGTCAGGCTCTGCACATACGTACATATCTCAACGTAAAACACATACATACACCACCTCTGT
>NC_051407.1:3486863-3487127 GCF_015228065.2 Penaeus monodon | reverse complement strand
TTGCAATATCAATTTGCATGCACTTGCACGCAAAAAAAATATACGCAAATGTCTCTGCACATACATTACTAAATGCGACCCGCCCCTTTGGATATAAGGAAGCAGACGGCCTCTGGTGGGCGTGACATGGGCGCCCATGATGGAGTGTCGCGTCACTGTCCATTATGGGCGCTTTTGCCCCCCCCCCCCTTCCGCCCGCCTCGACCCGTGCAACCCCACCCACACTCTTAGATAAATAGAGATATTATAAAGAATTGTGAATTG
>NC_051407.1:3486634-3486786 GCF_015228065.2 Penaeus monodon | reverse complement strand
CATTTATTTTTTCTTTTAGCATTTTTGTTATGATTATTTTCTTTGTTTGGCTTTCATTTCTTCTTCATTTTCTCATTTATTTTCATTATCTATTATATTTTTTTTCTTTTTTCCTTCTTTTTTTCTTTTTTTTATGCTGACTTTTTTATACT
>NC_051407.1:3486388-3486557 GCF_015228065.2 Penaeus monodon | reverse complement strand
GCAATTTCTACTTTTTTTTTTACTCTGCCAAAAATCACGACCCGCATCAACAATGGCGGCTCAATTTTACTACATATTTCACAAGAAATTGACGTGTAAGCCAAAAGTCCCTAAGGTGTATTTCACTTCTTTTACACTTCTATACATGTTTTCGTGATTTTTCCTCAAT
>NC_051407.1:3486021-3486105 GCF_015228065.2 Penaeus monodon | reverse complement strand
TTACCTGATTATGCAAAGCAAAGCGGCCTACAATATTTTTTTTCCCCAAGGTTTCACGACACCCACAGGTTGGAGAAAACTGAC
>NC_051407.1:3485439-3485511 GCF_015228065.2 Penaeus monodon | reverse complement strand
TGGATCGAGGGGCAGGGGTGATAGGCCTATCGTAAAAAAAAAAAATGATTGTGATTCTAGGCTGGTAGCCAG
>NC_051407.1:3484917-3485116 GCF_015228065.2 Penaeus monodon | reverse complement strand
CAAGCCAAACAACCGCCCCCCCCCTCACCATAACGCCGCATTACACGCTCACCACACTTGTCCAAAAAGGAAAATGAAGCTTACAGTGGACGCTCACTTTCTCCTCAAACGCCAAGGATAAGTAAAGAGAAGATTTTTCACGTGGCCTTCCTCGCGTCCGGAGTTTCCTGCCTTTTGGTGATCTGAAGACATTTATTGC
>NC_051407.1:3484325-3484423 GCF_015228065.2 Penaeus monodon | reverse complement strand
AAAAAAATATAAACACTTGAAAGATGATCCTGTGTAGTATTGAACGCTGTCAAGCCTCAGGTGTCGCCGAGTTACACCCTCTGACTCAACACTTGATC
>NC_051407.1:3483610-3483764 GCF_015228065.2 Penaeus monodon | reverse complement strand
ATAATAATAATAAAAAATCCACGAGGAAAGGAAAGAGGGCTGCCTCCCCCCCCTCCTCCCCCCACCATCCCTCCCTCCTAACCATCGACCGGACACGCCGGCGTGGAAGGAACTCTGTCAACTGATTTCGAATCTGGAAAGTTCATGGATTCTG
>NC_051407.1:3483508-3483580 GCF_015228065.2 Penaeus monodon | reverse complement strand
GTTGATGTTTTACGGTGGCGGGGAAAAAATTAGATGTGTCTACATAATTTATGAGAGATGTTAACTGTATTC
>NC_051407.1:3482924-3483185 GCF_015228065.2 Penaeus monodon | reverse complement strand
AGATGATAATGTAGTTTAGCTGAACGAAAGTACTTTTAACTTTAGTTCACCTACATTTCGAAATGTTCAAGCATGTTCGCTGACTTCGCTGTGAGTCATTCGTCAACAATGCAAAGGTGGCAAGGCAATTTACGAAACATTACAGAGGTTGTGAGAGAGGGGTTGTAATGAGGAGGTTGTGACAGGGAGGTTGTAATAAGGGGGGATGAGGAGTTTTGATAAGAGGGAAAGGGGGGTAAAGAGTGTAAGGGAGGTTAAAAG
>NC_051407.1:3481594-3482824 GCF_015228065.2 Penaeus monodon | reverse complement strand
TATTTTTTTGGAAAAATTTTTTTAAACAGGTTTTGAAGTTTATTCCCAGTTTTTTTTTCATGTATAACTGCTCTCCTTTGTTCTTTGAAAACTTGCTATGTTTAAGATAAAAACACCACCTACCTTGTCTTTCCTTAGGGATTAATTGTGGTGGTGAACTGCTTTCCTACCATGGAAACTGACCAGGAGACCAGTCTGCACATCACCCACCGACTCTGGGTTGCGAGGCACGATATCTCAGAGGACGTGTCCAAGCTGGCTCTGAAGCTTTGGGAAATGGCTGATATGCAGGTTTGTGACTTCCTGGCTTTGCGGCATTTTGCTGTCCATTAGAAGGCATTCATGATAAATGTCGTTAAAGTAAAAGCAATTCTATTAGAATTGGTTAGATTTGCAAATGTTCTTGGCAGTAGTACAAGTAGATTTCAAGGTTGTAATACCTAAGAACTAATAATTTTTTATAATTGGGTAGAATCAAAATGCAAGATATTAATTTTTTTTTGTGTCTTCAGGCAACAGGAGCTCTGAGTGAAGGTGTCTTGCGAGACATTGTCCACCCTGTTGGTGCTGTGCGTGAAGCTGGTGCTGTAGCTCTGGCTGCCCTCGCAACGGAATATCAGGATCTTGTAGCTCCCGTTACATTAGAACTCATTGAAATATTTAAGGCCAAGAAAGAGGTAAGTTAGTTTCTGAGCAAATCTTTCTTTCTGTTTTTTGTTTTACAGGGAAATCTGTTTGTATTATAGTTAGGTCTATAAAAAGTATTTTTTTGCACATGTGTACATATTACTTATATTATTTGTTTGGGTAATCTGTGTTTATTTCTCTTGCGTGTATATCACTAAGTGTTTGATATGTGATGAAGATAAACACCTCTGTTTTTCTACTGTATTTTAACAGATGACCCCGGCAGTGCGTGATCAATATGACCGCATAGTTAAGGAGGCAATTGACCTGTGGGAAGGGCGAGCTGGTGTTGCAATGGCCCTGACCCAGCTAGCGCCCTTGTTCAGTCGCGAAACAGTTGTGACCCTTGCCAATTTCTTTGTCCCTGGTGCTTTAGGTGATCGTAATTCTGAAGTGCGGAATAAGATGCTGGCAGCTGCTATGGCAGTCGTCAATTGCCATGGGAAGGTGAGTGCTGAAATGTTGCACCTTTTTTGCGGGAAGAAAGGATTTGCTCTAGAAATAAGTTTGTTGCTTATAAAAGTATATGCAACTCTTCATTGC
>NC_051407.1:3481241-3481496 GCF_015228065.2 Penaeus monodon | reverse complement strand
AATTTCAAGAATCCAATTTATCTTTTTTTTTCAGGAAACTGTGAATAGTCTTTTTCCAGTATTTGAAAAGTTCCTCAACACCGCACCCAAGCATGCCAGCTACGATTGTGTCAGGCAGAGTGTCATCATTCTCATGGGTTCCTTAGCCAAGCATTTGGACCACACAGACCCCAAGATCAAACCCATTGTTTTCAAGCTGGTTGAAGCCCTCCCACTCCATCACAGCAGGTGCGTTTCAGTTGGAGATCTTCAGCT
>NC_051407.1:3480763-3481021 GCF_015228065.2 Penaeus monodon | reverse complement strand
ACAATTCTGTTTCAGGTCCGGGAAAAGCAGTGGCCAACTGTCTCCATCCTTTTGTCCCGGCGATCAGAGACGAGTGCCCCAAGCTCGTGACAAAACTCATAAAAGGTTCTCCTCGAGTCCCAACAGCTACGGAGAAAAGGAAGGGTGCGGCGTATGGGCTCGCATTCTGGTGAAGGGCATGGGTATCCTGGCTCTCAAACAGCTGGATATCATGAATTCAACTTACTAATGCCATCCAGGTATTTTTGTTGTTGTGTT
>NC_051407.1:3479860-3480388 GCF_015228065.2 Penaeus monodon | reverse complement strand
TTTTAAGTTGTTACTTTTTGTTTTTATTTGCCTTAGTTTATTGAATTGCTGTCAATGAATAAAAACAATAATGGTTAAGATTTTTACAGAATTATTATTATATGTCACATGATTTTGCTGATAACAAATGATGATGAAATTTTTTCATTTTATTAGTTAGTTTTAAATGTTTTTTTTTGATTTGATTAATTTGATGATTACTACATTTTTTGATACTACGGACAAAAAAACTAAAAAATTGGGGAAAGGGCTCTTTTTTCCCCTTTGAGAGGTGCAACATGTCGGAAACGTTTGACCCTTTACATTGTGCAATTCTGCCGCACCTCTTTGTGCTTCGGCGATAAAAACCCATTATGTCCGGAGCTGCTGACGACACCGAAAAGGCTGTCTGGGCAAGCCTGGGCTCATGGTGTCAAGTTGCCCCCGTCCCTTTTGGGCGCCTGGAGGGGATTGTGGAGAACGAAACAGGTCTTTTTGTAGGTTTTTTTTGAAAAATTTTTGGTGTTTTTGCCGTACAAATTCTTGCTG
>NC_051407.1:3479706-3479815 GCF_015228065.2 Penaeus monodon | reverse complement strand
CATTTGCCTCCCTTAGGGGATAATGCTGTGAAAAAACTAGTTTGAGTAAATGGTAAAATAAATTTTTTTTTCGTAAAAAGCGTTTCAGTAAACTCTTGTGACATTAAAA
>NC_051407.1:3478701-3479494 GCF_015228065.2 Penaeus monodon | reverse complement strand
CGTACACATTATTTTTAAGTAAAAATTGTGATTAAAACCTCTTACTAAGAATTGGGAAATTATTTTAAAATTCTGATGAATATTTGTGCGTTTTCCCGAGCCGTACTTAAAAGGTGGAATCTCTTGCAGGGTCTGTGGGGGCTTTTAGGCAACAGGCTTTCGTGCCCCAAGCATTGTCATTTGTCTCCCCTCAATTGTCCCAAGACTGACGAAGTATTGATGATTCGCACAAAAAAAGTAAACATGTGGCGGTCAAGCACTAAAAACTGATCGGCTCCGGGTTATCAGAATCCTGAGTTTCAGGGTAATTTTTGAGGAATGTTTTATTTTGATATGATTTTTGTGAAGAGAATGCCTACCTCCATACCCCCATAACCAAACCACACAGTACCGTAAAAACCATACTAAAACCCACTACTGTGTAACCTATTGCAACACACCTCCCATAAAACCATACTACAAAAACCCTCTGTTAAACCCAAACTAAAACACGCATATGTAAAACCAATTCAACACGACTATGTATAATATTGCAACACACCCCCATAAAACTACACTAAAACATCCCTTTTACCATAAAACCCAAAACTACAAAAACCCCCACTGTAAAACCCCTACTGAAAACATGCCTACCATAGAACCATACTAAAATACACCAAAAAAGAACAACATGTACCTCATGCATGATATTCAGACTTACCAATTTTAAATGCCCCTTTCATGAAATACTAACATAAAGATTTTAATTCCTACTGTTAATCTTAAATTTAATGATTTATTAGTGGTATGAAAA
>NC_051407.1:3477145-3478602 GCF_015228065.2 Penaeus monodon | reverse complement strand
CAGCCATTTTACCCGTATTGCTTGATGCTTTGCAAGACCCTACAGGGAAACGTCAACTTGCCTGCAGACTTTGCTTTAGACGAAATTTTTCCATTTTTTTGATGCGCCCGTGGGGTTCATCAGCCTGTGTCCCGAGAGCATTCCAAGATAGGTCAAGGAGGTGAGGATTCCTTTTGTTAACTTTTAACTTTTGGGAAATTTAAAAATTAAACAGCTTTTTGTGATTTGTGATGTCTGGGCCCGCCCAAGTCTTTTTTTAAGCTAAGCTTTTTTAGGAATTGAGGTTTTATAGGTACTGTATGATTTTTTTGTTATGTGGTGGTTAGGATATTTCGAGTGAAAATTTAATTTTTTGGAGCCTAATTACCGATTAAGGCTAGTAAAGCGTTTTGAAGTTTTTTGATTTTAAAATTTTTTTCTTCTTTTTTTTTTTTTTATTTTGTTTTGAATTTTTCCTTTAATTTAGAGTTTTGAATACCTTTTTATCTTCCAATTTTCCCCCTTCTGTCTTTCCCTACTCTACCAAATCCTTTTTTTCCCTAGGATTCTTATTTTGCGCATTACCCTTTTTACTGCCCAGCCTCGTTTAAATTTTTTTCTTTTTTTTTCCCCCTTTTTTCAAGTAATTCTTACTATTTTTTTTTCCTTTTGTCCCTATTACCTTATTCCCTTTTCCCATTACCTTCCCCAAAACAGTGCTTTTTAAAAATTTCATTAGTTCAAGGCTCAGAGCAAAAAAAAAAAATTAAAAATATTTTTTTTTTCATCCCCCCCCATAGGTCCGAAAAAAGGGCGGCGCGATCATCGGTAATATGTATCACGGGGGCCCAAAAAGGGACCTCCAGCCTTATCTCCCAGCCATCATCCCGGCTTGAAGGCCCCCTTTTTTGGACCCCCCGTGCCAAAGGTGTGAAGGATTGACTTGGGGGTGTTTTTTTTTTTTCCTGTGTTGGGTTTATTTAAAATTTTTTTTTTTTAATTTTACATTTGTTGTTATTTCTTTTGTGTTATTGATTCCTCTTTATTGAGTTTTTGAGTATTTGAAAAGGTTTCGCTTGCTGATATTAAATGAAATTTTATTGTTTTAAAAAAAAAATCTTTCTAGAATAGAAAAAAAAATTTTTAGATAATAGATAAACCAAGAATATATCTTTTCCCTAAAGTATTTACTTCCCCCAACCTAGGGGCGTGCCGTTATCACGGCACGGGACCATGGTAAAGGGCAGGGAGAGCACTTTGTGACCTCCTGCCCTGGCATGCAGACATGACCTCGGGCTTCTAGGTTTGACCGTTTTAGGAGCGCTCAGGTCTGGGAGAGGTAAGGGGGTTGTATTAGCTTTGATACAGTAAATTGAGGGGTTTTTAAAAGGGGGATGGTTGTAAGAACAAAATGGTTGAGAGTTTTGATTTCACAGTTGCTGGTGGGTGTGTTATAATGTGATTTCTTTTAAGTTAGA
>NC_051407.1:3476561-3477101 GCF_015228065.2 Penaeus monodon | reverse complement strand
CTGATATCTGGGCATAGTAACCCGTACGGACAAATTAACATAAAGATGACCATGAGCTATAAGTTTTGCAGATTTTTAATCCCAAAAACAGAAGTAAAAACAGTTCAGATATCAGGAAAAGAATTCCCCAAAGGCAGGTTAAACATTTTTTCTGATTTCCAGGTTGTGGGGGCCTAGGTCGGAAAAACTGCACCGCCCGAGCTGACATTTGCCACGCTGAGCGTTCTGACATTGCCCCCCAGTGAAAGGGCGGGTACTAATGATGTCATTTTCCTCCCACGGTGTTCCCGGGTGAGTTCACTCCCCACATTGGGCCCCGATCATCCCACCAATTTTCAAGGTGAAAAGCTGTTGATTGGAGAGTTTCTCCTTTTTTTGGGATAAGAAGGTGCAGTTTGGGTTTCATTAGAATTTTTTATATTCATCGGAAAAAGTTAAATTATAGTTGTTATCTCTGCCTTTAATCTTTTGGGGAAAAAATATTATATATGTTTTTAGGCAGAATCTTTATTTACATTTTAGGGGGATTCAATTGCAATA
>NC_051407.1:3476358-3476532 GCF_015228065.2 Penaeus monodon | reverse complement strand
AGGCCCCTTGCCGATGAAATGAATTTGTTCGTGAAAATGCCCCCAAAACTGGGCAGAGGATTGTCAACACGTAGTGAATCTGCCCCTACGTTGTGCTGCCCTGAACTGGAAGCTGGTCTGTTCCCTACAATTGGGGTATTCGAACAGGTTGGTATTGTCAAGTATGATGTAATT
>NC_051407.1:3475626-3476276 GCF_015228065.2 Penaeus monodon | reverse complement strand
GGGATTGAGAAAGAAATGAATAGATCACGACTTCAAAATTATTTGTGGTTTATTTCTAAAAAAAGTGAAGTAGCTATTTTTTTTTTCCCGTTAAATTTCCCCAGCTAGGTGATTCCATCAAAAAATTTTTTTTAAAATTCCAAAAGTTTTGTTCAGCTGTTTTGGGGATCTGCTGTTCAAAATATCAGGTGGTCTGGGAAAATACAACAGACACGTCAATGAAGATGACAACTTGGAAGAAACTCCCAGAGGGTATTATTGATCATTTTTGCCTGTTGGGGTCACGTGCAAATTTTTAAAATTTATATTATTTTTCTCATTATTTGATTTTGGTATGCATATAAGTAGGAATGTAAATATGACTCTACCAAATCGTATTTTCAGGCCCCTTTTTGCATTTGGGTCCAGAGAGGGGCAACAGGGTACTGGCCCGGGCTTAATGGGCCCGGCGGTGTTTGTATTTGGGAGGGGGTGCGCTCCGCGGAAGGTTGTGGTTTCCAACACCCCCCAAAACCCTGCAGAAAATTTTCCCCCCTCTTTCTCGCTTTCTTGGTACCTCGCTTTCCCAAACTTGATAAAGACAGGGGAGGGTTTTTTCCCGTTGGGTGCCATTTTTTTCAGTCTGTAAGACTTTTACTTTTGATAGTGGC
>NC_051407.1:3473969-3475587 GCF_015228065.2 Penaeus monodon | reverse complement strand
ATACCTAAATTTTTTTGGGGGAGAAGTATAAGCTATATTTGTTTATTATAAATATAGAATGGTCTTTACTTCACCCCTCAAGGTTTTCAGCACGACACTCGGAGACCTTGTACGCAAACTTGGGGAGCGTGTCTTACCCGAAAACATTCCATTTTGGGAACGCTTAGGGTCCCCTGAGGCAGACCTAGACAGGGGTTTTCATTTGGGCTTCTGAGATTATGGCACCACCAGTAAGGTATGGTTTTGGCTTTGCTGACAATTGGTGCCGCTGTAAGGATGGTGTGATTCGCTGGACTTTGGAGAAACTTGATAATTGTTGAAAGTTTTTAAAATCGGCTAATGGCTGAATATAATTGAAATGTTTTGAATGGTGTTGATGAATGATCATAAATATTTTTTCTTTTTAGACGAGCTCGTTGACCTCTGTCTCAGTGGTCGGGCTGCGCCCAGCCCTTCGACTCCTTAACAGCATGTAGGATTCCGTGCTCGGGACGACATCCTGCCCACTCTTTTTTGCACAACTAGAGAATAGGATGGGCAAAAAAATATGCTCTTGATGGCTTAAAGAAAGTTATGGCAATCAAGAGCGGGGTTTCTTGCCATTTTTGGTTCCTCGGGTATCCTACTCATATTTTGGGCCCGTTTGCGGGAAAGGGAAATTTTTTACTGCGCTAATCCCTGGCCGATTTTTGGGGGAAATTTTTAAATAAAGAGATGGAAAAGGGTTTCCCAGGCAAAATTTATTTGTGCATGGTAAGCCCCCCTTTCAATTTTTGAGGAATAGTAGTTTCAGATAGAAAATTTTTGCAGGCATGTCCATCCAAACATGTAGTATTTACGGAACTACACCACAAATAACACCCAACCGGCATCCGGCCCCGGTTTCTGGGGATTCCCCTTTGCGCCCTGAGCAAAATCCCTGAAGCCCCCCCTTGGGGGTTAACAGGCTGCAGAACGCCCGAGTATGAGAGGCCCTGGCATGCCAGGGTGTAGTTCTTGTGTTGTGGAGATGCTGGAGTTACTACTATTTTGATGAGTGTTACAGCACTCTAAAAGTTTCATGGGTATATTTGCAGAATTATACTTAATTTTTTTTAAAAAAGTTTTTTTGCTTGTTGGGTATTGTTAGAAAACTTTCTGAATGGAGGTCATTTAAACCTTTTTTTTGCAGGGGAAAAACACCGGAAAGCACGTTCTGTAGCTCGTTGCTAATTCTGCCAAAACAAGGGCTGATACAGGTAGTACCGCAGCGTTTCGGGGCCTGATTTACCTCTTCACCCACACAGATGATGAAATCTCAAGATGCTTTGGTGGTCTGAGTGTGGACCAATTAATTTTTATGCACGAAAATATTAAAGCTGCTCATGGATGAGAAGTGTTATGGATTATGGCGGGGAAAATTTTTTGGTTTACCCGAGTGATATAGCTGAATGTGGGGGAAATTTTTGGGCCTTTTTTTAGAGTTGGATGCAGCTGACCAGAAATCTTAGTCCAGAGTCCGACAAGCTGTCAAATTTGCAGCCTCAGATCTCAAAGAGGGGCAATCTGCCCGGTTTCGTTTGCCCAAAGGGAATCAATTTCCCTTTTGTTTTAGATATGTATATTACCCCGATATATA
>NC_051407.1:3473733-3473817 GCF_015228065.2 Penaeus monodon | reverse complement strand
TACATCCCTGTAAAAAGTATAATTAGAATTAATGTTCATTTCGCACTCTTAGTTGGATTCATATAACCACTCACACCCCAAATT
>NC_051407.1:3473380-3473500 GCF_015228065.2 Penaeus monodon | reverse complement strand
ATGTACGTATACATACACACGCAAGCGCATTAACACACAAGCCAGAGGGCAGTAAATGGTCCGAAGCCTAAAAAGGCCGTAAGAACACTTTCTTTGACAACATTAAGTTCTTTCTGAAGT
>NC_051407.1:3473109-3473173 GCF_015228065.2 Penaeus monodon | reverse complement strand
CTAGAGAAGGGGGAAATATCCATCATATTAATCTTATAAAAGGAAATAACAACTCACACACATC
>NC_051407.1:3472770-3473074 GCF_015228065.2 Penaeus monodon | reverse complement strand
TCAAAGGTTAAGGAGTGAGATGACGTCACACTATGGCCAAGGACTACAAACGCAAAATTAATCTAATATCCTGTTTTGAATAGGATGCCTGTTAATTCATTGATTCGACTGAAGTAAATATGCGATGCATAAGGCAGATAAGAGGATGCTAATGCGCTGGGTTATACAGTAATATACAGTATGGTGCAAAATTGAATATTAATTTAGATATTAACTAATAGATATACAGTAGTTTTATAAATGTATATGCTCGTATATTTACTTCTCAAATGATTACATGAAATACTTTTACAAAAAAATCCTT
>NC_051407.1:3472210-3472553 GCF_015228065.2 Penaeus monodon | reverse complement strand
ATTAAACAAAGCAAAAAATCTATACGCATTATAACATTCCCATACATAAAAACAATCTATTCCTTATACAGAACGCGTACGCTTCCTCCTTCCCACTCCCCTCTCACGACACCGGATAAAAATCGACGAAATTACCAGCGTTCGTGCATACCCGGGGCACTTCGAGCGAGAGAGAATGGGGGTTGGTATCTTTTTTTTTGTGTTATTCGCGTCTACTGCACAACACTCCCTTTGCCTAACACCTAACCTCATTTCGCAGGTGTTAAGGTGTGTTGAGGTTTGATCTGCGACGTTATTTAGGTCTGTTTGCTTCGTTGGTAAGTGTAAATGGGAGAATGGGGTC
>NC_051407.1:3471793-3472187 GCF_015228065.2 Penaeus monodon | reverse complement strand
GATATTCGTGTTTTCTGTTTAATGCCTCTTTGGCGGACACGATTTGTATTCGTTTCGGGAATTTGAATATTTATATAGATTTGATGGCGGCGTTTTCTTACGTTAATAGTATTTTGATTTATTCTGATTCATAAAATGGGAGAGAGAATTTTGTGTTCATGATTAACGGGTTTGTAACTTTTTAAAAGTTCTCAGTTTTCAAAAAAATATCGATTGGCCGTTATCGTCCGTTTGAACGTTCGTAACGGTCTTTTCTTCTTCACATGGTCTTCAATTATTGTTTTGTATTGCGTCTATGTAATACCTTTTGCACTAAATATAAAACCGTAGAACTTTACTAAAACATAAAAGAAAGGACAGAAGACGGATCCAGACCACGTCAGCGAAAGTAACG
>NC_051407.1:3471550-3471713 GCF_015228065.2 Penaeus monodon | reverse complement strand
CCCAGTCGTTTCGCCATGTAGCATCTGACTCCATTGCTTGCATCAGATCTCAAAGGAAAGTTGGTCATAACGCTTTAGATCTCCCTCGGGCTAAGGTGCCGGCGTGAGTTCTAGTATCTTGTTGATGCTGCTGACCCCGAGGGCGTGAATTTTGCACCCGCTG
>NC_051407.1:3470851-3471163 GCF_015228065.2 Penaeus monodon | reverse complement strand
ACGCCCATCTTGATACTGCTTCACCACCCACCGACTTCTTCCAAGAGCATAAAACACGTACTAACTTATAATAAAAATACATGAAAAAAACAACAACTTTAGATGATGCTTGATAAGCTATCGTCTTGTAACTGACCGTGATATTTCTTATATTGTATCACTTTTTTTGTGCAACTTCCTTATGTCTTTACGCCCATTGCATATAAATATGTATAGATTTTTTTTCCTAATCATTTCCTACTTCTTTTTTTCAAATGTTTTTCTGTTATTATTATTTTTTTACTCTTTCCGTTTTTTTTCTTCTTCTTCTTG
>NC_051407.1:3470741-3470818 GCF_015228065.2 Penaeus monodon | reverse complement strand
GATTTATTCGTCCTTTTACTTACATATTTACTGACGTAACACCCCCTTTATTTTCCTCTCATTCTTCAGTTTGTAGA
>NC_051407.1:3470236-3470673 GCF_015228065.2 Penaeus monodon | reverse complement strand
TTTCTCCGTTTTTCTTGTTTTAATCTTCGCTCCTTCCCCACACTTGCCACCTCTACTAACGTCTTTCGCTAACAAAATGCAAACATTTACAAATTGCTACAAAAGAGGGCGTGGCTCCGGTAACACGTGCAGAGGGGCGTGGCAGTACGGAAGGTATGAACGTCCTCCGCCGTTGCATGTATAGGCGCCCTGTCCCGGAAAACCTTGACGGGACGGCGCCAGACAGGACGGCGCGACACCAGCGGGGGGTGGGGGGAGGGGAGGCAAAAGGGGGCGGGGCAGGGGAGAAAGGGGGGCGGGGCAGCCGGCGAAGGGGGCTGCACGTTGGGGGGGAGGAGGTAGAGAGAGCGGGGGGAAGGGGAGGGGAGGCAAGAACAGGGGCTACGCGCTCAGGAAATATGCAGGGCTTGATCAGGCTATGAGCACGCGAATGCGGA
>NC_051407.1:3469395-3469756 GCF_015228065.2 Penaeus monodon | reverse complement strand
TCCAGACACACAGACGACAGACAGAAAGAGACATAAACAGAAACACACAGACAGACAAAAGACAGAGAAATACAACAGACAAGAATTAAACGAAACAAAGAAACACAAAGAAAACAACAATAAAAGAACGAGGCCAATAAAGGCACACACACACACGCGCGCAGGCAAACTAAGACCGACCAAAGAATCGTAATCTGCTTGCTTGCCTGCATCTTATTTCAATTAGCGAACGGGAAGTCATAAAAGCGCTTGCATGCTTTCCTGCTTGCATGGCCACCGCCCGGCCGCTGCCATGCGTGCAGTCCTCGGCTCGCATTCCAGTCTCTCGGCGCACGGAAGCTCCCATGAGGATGAGTATGGA
>NC_051407.1:3468847-3469010 GCF_015228065.2 Penaeus monodon | reverse complement strand
AATCCTCTTGCATGTTCATTACTTCTGAACGCTAGATTTTCCTCTCAAGCAAAACCAAACTCAGTCTCCGGGCTCTATTTTCCCAAGATGAATTTGAATCTGAGTAAGGAAAACCACATGCAATTGCACTGCAAAGCGGACGATGCAACAGAGCAGAGAGTGA
>NC_051407.1:3468662-3468748 GCF_015228065.2 Penaeus monodon | reverse complement strand
ATAATTAACTGATTTTTAAAAAAATTATTACGATTGGCTTATGGTGAGGATGATGACTATATAGATAATGACGATTATTCTCTTTT
>NC_051407.1:3467763-3468381 GCF_015228065.2 Penaeus monodon | reverse complement strand
CAGGAGAGATGAAATGAAAAAAAAAGAGTATCTCTTTGTGCCCCCCCCCCCTCCTCTTCCCCTCTCTGATAGCCTTCCCCCTCCCCCCTCTGATACCCCACTTTTCTGATACTCCTCCCTATCCCCCTCCTCCCCGTCTGATGCCCCTCCCCCTCTCTCTTTCCTCTGATCCCCCCTCTCCCCCTCCCCCTGATACCCTCCCCTCCCCCTCCCCTCTGATTCCCTCCCCCTCCCCCTATGATACTCCTCCCCCTCCCCTTCCCCCTCTGATACCCTCCCCCTCCCCCTCTGATACCCTCCCCCTCCCCCTCTGATACCCCTCCCCCTCCCCCTCTGATACCCCTCCCCTCCCCCTCTGATACCGCACCCCCTCCCCCTCTGATACCCTCCCCCCTCCCCCAATCCTTTCCATCCGGCACACATGACAGTTTCACATTATGAGGTAATTGCAAGCTAATGTTTCGGGAGATAATTACAGAGAAAGACAATAATGGCATCGACTTCGGCCAGGCAAGAGAGTTCGGACGAGGGCGGGCAGGGAGAGAGACGAATTCGAACGCGTTAATGTCAAGCCTGGAGATGAGAGAGATTGATAATGAGGGCGACTGAGTTTAAAAA
>NC_051407.1:3466028-3466257 GCF_015228065.2 Penaeus monodon | reverse complement strand
CGCCTTGACTTTAATGTTTTATAACCAATCACTTGCGTTTCTTGAAGATCAATTACATTGCGCATTTCCACCGCAGGGCAGTTGCATAACACGCGTCACTGTGCAACCGGAAATGAGATGAAGATCAATCAATTTGCAACGAAGTGAGAGGGAAAGGAATAGAGAAGGATGTGGGTGAATAAAGAAATAGATAAAGAAGGTGAATAAGAAATTAAGTTTTGAAATTAAT
>NC_051407.1:3465786-3465857 GCF_015228065.2 Penaeus monodon | reverse complement strand
AAGAGAGAGAGAGAAAAACACATAAACTAACAACCAAAGAACATACTGGTTGCTAGGTGAAAGGATACGAG
>NC_051407.1:3464935-3465750 GCF_015228065.2 Penaeus monodon | reverse complement strand
GCGTGGGTAGATAAAGAATAACAACAAAGGAAGTGAATGGGCAGGAAAGTAGGTGAGAAGGGCGGTGCCACGTGAATGGGGGGGGGAGGGGAGTGGGATAAAGGGAGAGGGGGGTTGGAACGGGGGGGAGGGGGTGGAGAGGGGGGTTGGAAGAGGGAGAGGGGATAGGTGGGAGGGGAGGTAGGAGGGGTGAGAGAGGGTAGGAGGGAGAGGGGAGTGGGAGGAGGAGGAAGGGGAGAAGGTAGGAAAAGAGGTAGGGGAGGAGGGTGAAAGAGGTGGGGGAGAGGAATCAGGGAGGGAAGAGATGGGGATTTAGGTGGGGGAGAGGGGGAGAGGAGAAGGAAGAGAGGGTTTAGGAAGGGAAAGAGAGAGGGAGAGAGGGAGAGGAAGAGGCAGAAAGGGTAAACGGGAGGATGGAGAGAGTGAGAAGGGTCGAGGAGGAGGTAGAAGTGATAAACGAAAGGAAAGAAAAAAAGGAGGAGGAAGAGGGGCAAAGAGAAGGAGAGAGGGAGAAGGGGACAAGGAAGTGGTAGGGAGGGAGGGGAGGGGAAATGGGGGGGAGGGGAGTTGGCAGGAATCATAACAAAGAAATCATGAATATATTTTCATCTTTTCGTCTTTTCCTATTCTGCTGTATTATGTAATGGAAAATATATCGTTAATGTTTTTTGTTTTTGGATATTTTTTGTTACTGCTATTTTGTTTTTCTTATGATATTGACATTTTTGTTGCTATCTTTTTTTGTTTTCCTTGTGTTACATATTTGTTAATTTTCAAGGCATTTTATTGATTCAGTAGCTTATAGAATGGTAATT
>NC_051407.1:3463543-3464469 GCF_015228065.2 Penaeus monodon | reverse complement strand
TTTTGCCTCCATTAATAACATTACAGTTATTTCATTAATGTATTTAGTTATTGGTGTCTTCCTTATCGCCATCACCCCTACTATCATCGACATTCTCAAATCAACAAAAAAAATAGTTTTGTTAAGCAAGCAGTGTTTATGAAAATCTACTTTCAGTCTATTTAGATCCTAGAATGAACAATTTCAGTGCGAGTGAGCGAGAGAAATATCGATGGTGATTATAGATCGATTACCAAGAAGTTCTTAGATGAAAGAAAAGGTTAGAAAGAATGCCATTACAAGTATTCTTAAACCGTTCATGCTTTTACCTTTATGATCCCTGTCGTGACGTCATCATCGTGTTTGCGCAAAAGTCCCTTCGAATTTGCCTGTAATTACTGCAGGACGTGTAAGTCTACAGTATTCCGCGGCCCATAAACACGCGGGGAACGGAGGCAAGAGGATGACAAGTAACCGTTAACGACATAAGGGTCTTTAACTAAGCGCTGGAAAACGAGGGAATGAGCTTTACGAACGCCTGGTATGGGCGAGCGTCGCGGAGTAAGGCGGGTTGACTGCTGGTCCGAAACACTTCCTTTGTGGTCGAAGCGCGCGGTCCACTAAGCTCCATAAAAGTAAGGAAAGGGAGAGAAAAACTGAGGGAAATGAGTGAAGGAAGATTGGTTCGAGTGCCTACCATTAATCTTCCCCGTTAGATGTAAATTGAGAAGGCCATATAGCCATGACGAAATTGATGGTTCGTTTGCTTGTAATTGTCATCGATTTTGACGCTTCTTTTGACTTCGAAGATTTAGGCTTACTGAACTAGTATTTATGTACCGTAATATAAGTTTCTCGCGTCAGTACATCTCAGTTAAATATCAATTAAATATTTCGTCTTTATTTTTGAACAGACATCTTAGACTTTTGCCTTCATTAGGTCATTG
>NC_051407.1:3463406-3463501 GCF_015228065.2 Penaeus monodon | reverse complement strand
GCAACTGTGGCTAGTTTTCTACTCATGTTAATACTGTTGTAGATATATCAAATCAATGCATATGAAACGAGTCCCTATTTTCGTCTAGCACTTGA
>NC_051407.1:3462249-3463118 GCF_015228065.2 Penaeus monodon | reverse complement strand
CTTGCTATATCTCATAATGAATGACCACTTTTCATTCATCTCTTCCCCTCGTTAAGTTTTTTTTTTTCATTTTTTGACCTATTTTAACTGAATTTTGGATTGCCAGTTTTAAAGATGGCATTAGTCTTGCTCTGTGACGTCACGTTCTATGGAAATCGTCTTGGCTTATTTTTGCAAAAACAAAAAAAAATCCTCTGAACTTTATATATGGAGACAAGAATTAAACAAATCGGCTGCTAGATATTTTAGCGTGAATTCTGACACACTCTGGGTATTTCATTTATCACGCAAAAGATGTCTTGAAAAATACGCACTTTATAAACACGGCAGAAGTGCATCATTATGTTTGCCATTTGTTAAAGTTTATATTATTTTCTAGGGTCAGTAACTACAGTATTGCCATGTATTTTAGATATCAAAATTTTATATTAAATTTTACTTCTTGCTAAAAGAGAATACAAAATGCAATAAAATTCTACTTGATTTTTTTTTTTTTTTCAGAGGGAAAAAAAATTGAAACTAGAAAAATAAGGTTTGCGATAAAGTTGATTTAGGAAAAAGCGATAAAACGAATGACATTTTTAAAAATTAGCTGCGCAAATTTAATCTAGAATTATATACTTATTAAAGACTGATAAAAAAAAAAAAAAAATTACCAACCTCCCCACCCCCCGAGCCCCCACCCCCCAAAAAATATATATAATATTTAAAAAAATATATATTTTTATAAAAAGGAAAAAAATAATATACATCTATCCCCTTCAGGACAAACCTACTAACTACTCACCTTTACCTACTTACCCGGCGGTGCGTGATATAACTCCGGTCTAATGGCTCGGCGCTGGCTTGGCATCCCTTCCGCCATGGGT
>NC_051407.1:3461332-3461519 GCF_015228065.2 Penaeus monodon | reverse complement strand
TTAAAGTCCCGCTTGTGGGAAAGACTCACACGAGGAGAGTTTGTCGCCTCCCTCCGTGT
This sequence comes from Penaeus monodon, assembly GCF_015228065.2. Classification (NCBI taxonomy): domain Eukaryota; kingdom Metazoa; phylum Arthropoda; class Malacostraca; order Decapoda; family Penaeidae; genus Penaeus; species Penaeus monodon. The sequence goes on along the minus strand of NC_051407.1, from coordinate 3,461,460 downwards.
GATATGAGTTTTGTTTGTTTCTTTGTTTCAATGGGTGTGTATGTGTGTGGGGGAGAAGGGAGTGAGTGAGGGTGTATGTTGGGGGGGGGGGGTGAGTGTGTGTGTTGATAGGGGTGAGGGGGGTATGA
>NC_051407.1:3461159-3461257 GCF_015228065.2 Penaeus monodon | reverse complement strand
ATGAGCTTGTCTCTCTAATCGATATAATAATTACATCCTCTTATAAAAAATATACCGTACCCCGAACCAACACAGTCAAGAGATACGTCAATCATCCT
>NC_051407.1:3461053-3461138 GCF_015228065.2 Penaeus monodon | reverse complement strand
TCAACCATTTATATCTCTTCAAAATCACTCAAAACTTTTCTCAGACCGTCTCCCTCTCGCACGCAAACACGCTAACCCACCTTCA
>NC_051407.1:3460495-3460770 GCF_015228065.2 Penaeus monodon | reverse complement strand
TAGTCTTAAGGCAATGCAGCTTAGCGATTTGTGACAGGACAGTTATCTGAAGTCAAACCGCATTCTGGGCGGCGGTCGTGACAAGCTCTCCCTGATGAGCATAATTGAATGTCATGAAGTCAAACTTATGGGCGGTGGTCCGCAATTTACGTAAAGCGGATTCGGTTGTCGTGGGCGTTATTCTGACAGGGAGATGTGTGCCGCTAAATGTACAGGTGCTGGACTGCGTTTGGGTCTTTTGTTGTTTGTTAAATAAGCTTTCGTTTGGTGGTGGT
>NC_051407.1:3459316-3459956 GCF_015228065.2 Penaeus monodon | reverse complement strand
CTCAAATGCTCACTCATTACCTTCATGAATTGCATTTCATCATTGCCGAAACGTGCAATTATACTCGCAAACTCCAGAGCAGATAACAGTCTTTACTCTGGAAAGACAAGATAGAAGAAAATTAAATAAAAACCTTACCCGAAATTGGTTAAGCTTGAAAAGCGTTGATCAGCAACATTGTGGAACTGCGGTTGCAATCGCGGTTGCAGCGATCAGCTTTGGAAACTGGCCTGTAAAAGGGATATGAGTATTTCGCGATCTTCAAATTATATAAAAGAGTTGGTCTTTATTCCATCGTGATTAATGACATGCTGATTTTAATTGATTTTTTTTTTCTCACGCGCGGAACATTTATGAAGAAAACGGAATGGAAATATTAGAGTTTATGCTTGCAAGATGTATTAGTGCTTTCATTAAATATCTTCGCGCTTGATTGCTTGCAGTTTCTCTATTTCTTGCAAACGCGTGCTTTCAAACATTACTAGATCATTTGTTATGGTTGAGCGATGAGAAAAAAAAATAAATGATAGCACTTTCTGAACACTTTAGAATAGCATGCGAAGATGTGAGCGTATCTTTTTTTTGTGAGAAGAAAAGTGTATATGAATTGCGAAAATAGACTTTTTTGGGGGGAGAGGTG
>NC_051407.1:3458158-3459241 GCF_015228065.2 Penaeus monodon | reverse complement strand
TCAGTGAAAGAAAACATTGGATGCTTAGAAACTATATGGCATAGACACTTAGTATGATGTAACTGAAATAACTTTAAAAATGTTACTAAATATAAAAACAGCTTATGTTTCATGCGAAAATTTCGAAACCATTTTTTTTAACTCATTTCGACAGATAACTAAAAAGAGCTTAAGATTTCTAACATCATTTGAAGTAAAAAAGCAAATGATGAAAAGCAAAAACAAGTATTGACATTAGCAGTAGTAAACTATGCCTAACCTAAACAAATCTATCGGTATAGGAAGGCAAATATGAAACAGCCATTATGATATAGGAAACGGTATACTGTTCCTTCATCAGTGTAGTTGTGGTTTACTTCATCCAAGAATACACGCTACTGTGTGTTTTAAGAAGGGAAGTTTCAGGCAATTCGACAATAAGATAGATAGTTAAGTGTTTCCTGTATTAACAGGGTCGTAGTTTTTGCTTCATCTCGGCATAGAAGTTACTGTATCGCATCTTAATAAATTGGTAAAGTAGTTATGAATTGGGAAACGTTACGCGTCTCTTATACTATAACATTCCACGTTATCTTTAACCCAACAGCTACTGTGTTTATATTCATTAGTTTAGAAATTACGACATGGCGACGGGAGGAGGAACGGGGGTAGGGGGGAGGGGCGGAGAATGCAAAACACGCTGATAAACTCCACGACACAAGAACACGAAGAATGGAGAATGAAGAATGAAGAATGCCATACTTACTGCAACACATACTTCCTAAAAGTTTCACTCGTCGTTTCAGCAGAGAGAAAGTGTCTTGAAATAACTGAGAGAATTCGCATGCTCCTTTTTTTCAACTTTTTTGTGTTACTGTAGATTTTTTTTCATATTACTTTGGGGTTATCAAAGTCGTAAAATATATTACGGGTTAATTAAGTATAATGTAAGCCAGATATAGATAGAGAATAGAGGCTTTGTTGACATGATCATATGCGATGATATCAAAATCTGATAGTGATAAGTGCTGTTGTGTTGATGTCATAGTGAATTTGATATTAAGTAAATTCGTTGATTAACCGGGAGCATTGGTTGACTCATAT
>NC_051407.1:3457698-3457876 GCF_015228065.2 Penaeus monodon | reverse complement strand
TCGTATCATGAACAATAGACCGAAAGCGTAATTATATGCGGCGGCAACGATGATAATTAAGGGTGATTATTCGGTGTCGTAATGATGGCAGCAGTTTCCCCGGTGATCTTTGGTAATAAACGCCTGTTATGGCTTTTAATCCCATTCTTGGCCCGCCCGAACGGTGCTCGCCGACGGA
>NC_051407.1:3456547-3457246 GCF_015228065.2 Penaeus monodon | reverse complement strand
ACGAACGCAAACAATCCACCCCCACCACCTCTTCCCCCCATCCTCCCCTCCTCCCCTTCCCCACCCTCCTACCCTTCCCCCCTTCCCCCCATCCCCCTCCCCACCTCTTCCCCACACAAAATTCTTTTCGATCATCATCGCTTATAATCACGATCACTTTCTCCTGTTGTCCAGTGTAGCCATACCCGCCTGACCCCTTACGCTAATGATGCCAAATCTCTACGGCAAATAAATATGGATTGGGACTAAGATATATACAGTAAATCCTAGGGAAAAGCGATTTTAGAAGAAGGATAAAAACTTTTGGAATTAAGGGTGTGGTTAGAAATGTCGATATAAAGCTGTGGAGACGGACAGGAAACACAAAAATGGCAGTGCGTGGGAATGGCGGTTATCGAAGACGTGGCATCACTGTTCAGAGTAATTACAGTAATAGTGAAAAAGGAAAAGTGTGAATTTTAATTATAAGATTAGTTATTGTGTGATAGAGGATGGATGATTCATGCGCGTTAATCGTTATTGATTATGCGCATATGCAAATCATTTTTAATGGCATTTTAAATCTCGCTATAATATGAAGTTATTAAAAATCGAGTATTTGTTACACTTTTCAACACAGTCGTTGAGTTCAAAAGTTCAAGATAAGTTTTAGCTTCGTTAAATGCACAGAGAAATAAATATATTCCTTATCTACATTGT
>NC_051407.1:3456003-3456285 GCF_015228065.2 Penaeus monodon | reverse complement strand
CTCTTTCTTTTGTGTTTGAATAGAACAAAAATTTTATATTCTATGTTTTATACCAACTGCAAAATATGAAAAATTCCTCCACACTTCGTTATTATAGCAATAACTTGTATGGAATTGAGAAAAAATCACGAAAACATGTATAGAAGTGTAAAAGAAGTGAAATACACCTTAGGGACGTGACACTTCTGGCTTGCATGTCAATTTCTTGTGAAATATGTAGTAAAATTGAGCCGCCATTGTTGATGCGGGTCGTGATTTTTGGCTGAATAAAAAAAGTAGAAA
>NC_051407.1:3455344-3455573 GCF_015228065.2 Penaeus monodon | reverse complement strand
ACTAAATGATATAAACGGCCCATGACAAATTGTGACATAAGTACTGCACACAAATTAAAGAGTCAAAAGCCCAAAAAAAGAGAAAAAGAGTTATTTAGCGCCACACGTATCCGGTCAATGAATTTTCCCACGAAATATATCTCGTTGTGGGTGACAGTGCAGTGTAAATACGATGGCGCGGGTTGGTGGCATGCAATTGCGAAGGAAAGAGAGAGGGAGGAGGGATGGG
>NC_051407.1:3455188-3455263 GCF_015228065.2 Penaeus monodon | reverse complement strand
CAGCACTTTCAAATGTAAATAATACAATCTTTGATATGCCTTTGCAGTACGCCAGATACATAACGTATGAAACCG
>NC_051407.1:3454479-3454623 GCF_015228065.2 Penaeus monodon | reverse complement strand
AAACCCCCTTTTTAAAATTTTAAATTTTTTTACCTTTCGTCCCCAAAAAAGGGGGTTTTTAGCCCACTTCCCCCTTTTTTTCCCCGCCTTTTTCTCTTTTTTCCCTCCTTTTTCTCCTTTTCCTTTCCCCCCCGGGGGGGGGGG
>NC_051407.1:3454368-3454436 GCF_015228065.2 Penaeus monodon | reverse complement strand
CCCTTTTCCCCGGTTTTTCCTTTTTTTCCCTTTTCTCCTCTCTTCCGGGCCCCCTTTTTTTTTAAACT
>NC_051407.1:3453384-3453531 GCF_015228065.2 Penaeus monodon | reverse complement strand
AGCACAAGATCCCCATCCGTTGTGTTGTGTTCAGTGAGCAGTATTAGTACAGTTACAATGTGCTACGCTGTTGTGTGGTAAATTGGCCAGGCGTGTGGTGTGTGGTGAACTGTGGTGAACTGTTATGATGCCGGGTTGATTCCAAGT
>NC_051407.1:3453224-3453351 GCF_015228065.2 Penaeus monodon | reverse complement strand
TGACGGAAAAGATGGTGAGTGTATGATGACATATTTTCATGGGCGTTCCTTTGGGTTTAATGGTGATCTGTGCGCGTCACGTTGCACTTCAGGGAGAGAAAGTTTTTCTTTCTTTCTTTCTTGTGTG
>NC_051407.1:3451023-3451279 GCF_015228065.2 Penaeus monodon | reverse complement strand
AGGAACGACTCAGTTAAGCTACATTACACATGTAAATCCAAACGATTTTCATGCTGAACAGCGAGCATTTAGTCCCCACAACCTTCCTTTTGTGCACCCTCCCCCCCTTCTCCTCTCCCCCCCTCCCTTCCCCATCGTTCCTATACACACACAAACCCTTTCCCACGTTATTCGTATGGGTGGGATTTGCACCACAACCTCCTGACACTGTTACCAGAATGGCATTTAATCTTCAACACAAAAAAAAGAAAAAAAA
>NC_051407.1:3450769-3450903 GCF_015228065.2 Penaeus monodon | reverse complement strand
CTATGAAATAAAAAGTTCGCAAATTTAGTTAAAACAGAAAAAAATGATAATATTCTTTTCTTCGGTAAAATTAGTAATGATTATAGAAATTAACATTTCTTGCTTATTATTTCGTTCTGTTTTCTGTTTATTGT
>NC_051407.1:3448528-3448633 GCF_015228065.2 Penaeus monodon | reverse complement strand
CATCAAGTTCCGTAACTCAAATTCCTTTCTAAGTTTACATGACACACACCGAAACAACGACACAGTCCACGTGAAACATTACTACACCTATTGTGGGCGAATGTG
>NC_051407.1:3448218-3448461 GCF_015228065.2 Penaeus monodon | reverse complement strand
TATATTCTGCGGTCACGTGATGTGGGAGAACGTTTCCTTATACCTCCTGAATATATTCTCGGCGTCCGTTATATCCGCATACTTTTGTGGAATATTTCGTCTATGGATTGCGTGTAATGGATTTTATTGCGTGACTCGCTTGTCATTTTAGAAAACGCTTGTTGTGAGTATGTGTTGTATTCTGAACATTTTGGAAGCTTTATTTTCTTTTTTTTTATATTTTATCAATAGTCGATACACCTT
>NC_051407.1:3447352-3447419 GCF_015228065.2 Penaeus monodon | reverse complement strand
AGTCAGGGCCAGCCTGCCATACCGTTTGCAGCAGATGGTGTTGTGTTATTTACTTATGACTGGCCGC
>NC_051407.1:3446046-3446199 GCF_015228065.2 Penaeus monodon | reverse complement strand
CCACCGTTACGGGCGCCACCTGTCCCTTGCTAAGGTGCTGTGACCCCGCTGCGCCCGACCACAGACGCCGCGCCACCTGCTTCGTCTTGTACTTCTGCTGAGCGTCTGCTGAGTTCCTCCTCCGCTCCTGCTGGTCCCCCGTGCAATGGTAAA
>NC_051407.1:3445369-3445459 GCF_015228065.2 Penaeus monodon | reverse complement strand
GGAGATGCACCTGTTACCTTCAGGATGCCATCTCATCTCTCACACACACCCTCTCTCTCTGTCGCTCACTCTCAAACTCACTCTTGCTTG
>NC_051407.1:3444914-3445001 GCF_015228065.2 Penaeus monodon | reverse complement strand
TATTCACACCCACAAATGCTGATCAAATACCATAAGAAAATCAAGCGAATGTGTCTTCCTACGGAGCTCTTAATATCACGTATGTTT
>NC_051407.1:3444598-3444795 GCF_015228065.2 Penaeus monodon | reverse complement strand
TTTTTTTTACGTTGTTGAATTGTCACTGAGATTTTTTGTATATGCATAAATATATATTGAAGATGGTACAGTTATTGCAGCTTCATCACTGCATCTCCGTTGTCAACGTTGACACTGTTTGCATTATTGGGTTTGTGTGAGAAAATATTTCCTCTGACCCATTTGATCATTTAAGTCTGTATGAGTCTTATAAGTGC
>NC_051407.1:3443727-3444263 GCF_015228065.2 Penaeus monodon | reverse complement strand
AAACGCCATGCGCACATAATTATACAGAGTACACGCATCTGTCCAGCTTTACGAGCAAAAGGAAGAGTTGTTTTTAAACGTGAGAAAAACTTTAGATAATTTGTTCCACGGAGCTGATTCTAAGGACTTACAGGCTAATGATACAAACATGGAATAAGTTACTTTAAAACGCTGGGGTAGTTTCCTTGTGTTACGTTAATGGAACATGTAGATTATATCAGATTGTGGAATTATGTTAAGGGAGTATTGTAGATTGTGAAATTATGGGATGATAGAGTATGTAAATTATATTAGATTGTAAAATTATGTTAATGGAATACTGTAGATTATCTGAGATCGTGAAATTACGTTGATAGAATATTAAAGATTATGTTAGAATGTGGATTTGATCATTGAAAGATGTAATTTATAATGGGTTGTAAAATTGTGTTAAGATAATGTTGTAGATTATGAAATTACATTAATGAAATATGTATAGTATATTAGATTGTATATTTCATATGTCTGATAAACGAACAGACAGTTCTTTAAGTAGC
>NC_051407.1:3443098-3443433 GCF_015228065.2 Penaeus monodon | reverse complement strand
TGAAAGCTTATAAACATCAGCAATTTATATAAACATTATGCAAAGATAACGCAGAGATTAGAAGCAATACGCTTGATAAACAATGAAGAATAAGTGCGCTTGATAAATAGTGAATAACAAGTACGCTTGATAAACAGTGAATAATAAGTACGCTTGATAAACAGTGAATATTAAAAACAAGGAAAACAACAGATGTCTTATCTCAGACAAAAAAATCAGCATCAGGAAACTCGTTGTAAAAGATAAAAATAACATCAAATACAAAGACATCTAAAACAAGAAAGGTAACTGTAAAGTTCCCTTGCTCTTAAAAATATAAGATTACGTCAGATGGC
>NC_051407.1:3442715-3443069 GCF_015228065.2 Penaeus monodon | reverse complement strand
TGTTTCATTGTGCGAAGCGGCGCTGAATTCGCTTGAAAAGTTCGCTTCCATGACCCGACCAATAATTTTTTTCACACGTTTTTTTTTCTTTCTTTCATTCTCTTTTTTCTTTCCTGTTTTCTTTTTTTCTTTTCCGTTTTCTTTTTTTTCTTTTCAGTTTTCTTTTTTCCTTTTCCCTTTTATTATTTTTTTTCATTTTCGTTTTCTTTTTTCCGTTTTATTTTTATTTTTTTTCTTCTTCTTTTTTTGTGTGTTGGTTATGTTTGATTTAGAGATTGAAGGAAGAATCATAAAAAGAAACGAGATTAGAAAGAAGGGTCGACAGTAAGCGGAAACATACAATGGGTTTAGTGA
>NC_051407.1:3442255-3442373 GCF_015228065.2 Penaeus monodon | reverse complement strand
CACCGTTCGCTTTACCGCCTTCCACAACAACACGCACTTGAACTTCATCTTCAGACGCGCCACCTGTTAAACTTTCCAACGGTCGACAATCAGTGTTATTGGGAAAATGTTCAGGAAT
>NC_051407.1:3440595-3440672 GCF_015228065.2 Penaeus monodon | reverse complement strand
GGCCGCTGATCCACATTCGAATCAACACCTACGCTTTTCCTGAAGTTGTTAGAGTCAACGTCTCTTGGGCATATCGG
>NC_051407.1:3439990-3440140 GCF_015228065.2 Penaeus monodon | reverse complement strand
AAGGTAGGGTTAATTTTATTGCTTTTCCCCGTCACGGTTGGAGCTCGTGCCCGCCCGTGTGCGTGGGGGGCGCCTTCGCTCCTTCGCCGTCGGTTCGGCCTACGCGATGCCCTTACGACCGGAGGCCTAAGGGCGTCGCTCTGCCCTGTA
>NC_051407.1:3438083-3439544 GCF_015228065.2 Penaeus monodon | reverse complement strand
AGTTTCTGTTAATGTGCGTATGTGTGTATTTCTTTACTCGTTCTTTCGTTGTATTTCAATTTTCCGTTCGTGTTTCCTTTCCGTTCGTGTAAGCTTCTAGATTCGTGTGGTTAAGGACGTGTGTGCATTTTTTTCTTTCTTTCCGTCTCTCTTCCTTTCTTTTTTCAATTATTTATTCATTTATTCCCTCCTTTCTTAGTTCATCTTTCTTTTTTTCTTTATTTTTTTCCCTTCTCTCTTCGGTCATTCTTCGTGTCGAGTTTTCGTGTTTTTTTCGTGTCTATCTTATTCTTCCGTTCGTTTTTTTCGTGTTTTCTTTCCTTTTTTTGTCAAATCTTCTTGTTGCTTATTTCTTGCTCTTCTTTTCTAATTCTTCCTATTATATTTTCCGTTCTTTCTTTCTTTATGTTTATTTGCTTTATCCATTTTTTTATTATTTATTATAAAAAAAAAAATATTCCGTTTCTTCGTTCATTTACATTTTTCCTTTTCTTTCGTTCATTCTCCATTTCTTATTTATTCTTCAATCTTCATTTTTTTTCGTTCATTTTTCTTTTTTTTACGTTTATTCTTAACGTTTTTTAAAATAATTCTTCGAACCAATATATTTTTTTTCTTTCTCTTTCTTTTCCTTTTTCTCTTTTCTTCTTCCTTGTCTCCTTTTCTTTTTTCTTATCTTCCTCCATCTTTTCTCCTTTTCTTCGTTTTCCTCATCCATCTCCTCTTCCTCCACCTTCCTTTCCCCCTGTTCTTATCCTCTCCTCTCTATTCTCCCTTTTCTACTTTTTCATCACCATTTTTCCCTTTTCTTACCTCCTTTTCCTCTCTCACCCTCTTCTTCTTTATCTTCTTCTTCCTCCCCATCCCCAGTCTTCGTTAAATTTGATCTTCTTTCTATCCCTCTTCCCATTTATTCTCATTCTCCCGTTTTCTCTCTTTATGTCCTATTCCCTTTCCCCATTCCCTTATTTTCATCACCTTTTCTCTTCTTCTATTCATTCTATCTCCTTCCCATCTCCCTTTCTTCCTATTTTCATCATTGCTCTTTGCCTCTCCCTCCTCCCCATTTCCCCTTTCTCATTACTTTTATCACTTTCCTCTCTTTCTCTTTATCATTTTCGTATTTTCATCACTTTCCCTTATTCTCTCTTTACTCTTTACTCTTTATTCCTTCTTCCTATCCCTTATTTCTATCACATTTCCCTATTTCCTTTTTACTTTTTACTTCCTCCTGCCCCTTTTTTCATCATCTTCCCCCATTCACCTGTTTACTTTTACCCCTTCTCACCCCCTATTTTCATCACTTTCCCCTATTTCCATCTTTACCCTCCACCTCCTCTCATCTCCCCCCCCCATTTCCATCACCTCCCCCCCCCTATTTCCTCTTTGCTCCTCGCCAGCCTCCGCCACCCGGGAATGCCTATTTCCCCATTATGTTGTTAGTCATCTCGGGGATAATTA
>NC_051407.1:3437305-3437680 GCF_015228065.2 Penaeus monodon | reverse complement strand
ACTACAGGTTACAGGTATCGCCGGCAGGATAAGTGAGCCTGTAATGTTTAGTCCCGTTGCTAAGTTACTCAAGCGGGTCTCCCTTAAGAGCGAGTGGATCTTCACTGTACTTTCTGTTCTTGAGAATATTTCATGAGGAATGCGGAGATTTTTTTTTTAAAGTTGTTTGAAGGGAAAGAATTGTGAGAATTTCTATAAGCTTTTTTGGTGGGGGAAAACATGGAGAATTCTATAATGTGGAGATATTTTCATGAGGAATACTTTTTAAAAAAAGATATATCAGGAAAAAAATCATGTGGAATACGTTTAATATTTGAAGCTAATTTTAGGGGAAATATGGATAATTCTTATGAAGTTATTTAATGAAGAATACAG
>NC_051407.1:3436887-3437111 GCF_015228065.2 Penaeus monodon | reverse complement strand
TTTCGAAAGGGCGAAAGAGTTTTTAAAATATTAAAGGAAAATATTGAGAATATTCATAGCTATATCAGAAGAAATATGTAGAAAATTATGAAGCTGTAGAAATAACCTTAATCTGGTTTGGGTAATTATTAATAACAGTGGTTTTCAAAAGTTCGAAGTATTTTAAGAAATTAAAGAAAAGTCAAGGAGAGTTGTTATGTAAGTCAATATTCAAAAGGATTATG
>NC_051407.1:3435988-3436362 GCF_015228065.2 Penaeus monodon | reverse complement strand
GAATTTGTGAATTTTTTTTTTATCATGCCGAAAACATTAATATATAGATATGGGTCTATAACATCTATAATCAAGGGATAGATGAATGTCATGTTGTGATTAGATTATATATTAAAGCAATGGATAAACAACTAGATACAGAGAACAGATAAAAAAGTGATTAAATATATGAATCAGAAAAAAAAAAATAGCGTAAAAATACTACAAATACCATATCAGTATCTGTTACTTGAATTAAATAATCAAACCGTGATATTAGTAACGAAAGAAAAATATATTAAAAAAAGGAATACAAAAACAAACTAAAACGCAATAATAATTAGAAAAAAAGAAAAAAAAACGCAAATTGATCCAAACGACATTTCTAGGTCAGG
>NC_051407.1:3435802-3435921 GCF_015228065.2 Penaeus monodon | reverse complement strand
TTTTTTTATCTCTTCGTATCAAATCGCGACCATGGGAACGGAAGTGACATGTAGGTCAGGTTCTACAGGAATAAATGTCTTGCTTCAGCATGACACTGTCTTGTCATGTCGGAAAAGGT
>NC_051407.1:3433804-3434412 GCF_015228065.2 Penaeus monodon | reverse complement strand
CTATTATCATTGTTACTTTTACATATTACCTTTGCGACGGTTTAAGAGATGAAGAAATACAAACCACCCATAAAAGGCCGACTTTAACTCAACTTTACTTTTATCTATTTCTTAATCTTAAGCTCACTCTTAGAAAGCCTCTGAGTCTCCCAAAGTCACTCAAACTCATAAGGTGATAGCTGATGACTCACGATACTCATCTGTATTCATCCATTTCCTCAGAATTATTGGCATAGCTTCCTCGGGGTCTCCTTGTGTGACTAAATATGTTTATACTTTGACTCTTGGCCTTTCACTCTCGTCTCTGTAGGTAATTTCTCTTTATTTTATCCTTTATTTCATTAAATTTTCTTTTTTTCTCTCGCTTTATGTTAAAATATCTTAAAGGTTTGATTTATTTGTATGTTTCTTTTTTTAGGTTTATCATTATTGTTGTTATTGTATTTTATTCTGCATTTCCCTTTCTGTTACGATCTCCCTTCCGTTCGCATAAGATTTTTCCGGATTTGAGGCGTTCGTGGATACGCGAAATCCGCAGTCAGATGAATCCAATCAAGTGGGATTCTTTCTTCTTTTCTTCACACGAATGAGATGACTATTGCAACACC
>NC_051407.1:3433669-3433776 GCF_015228065.2 Penaeus monodon | reverse complement strand
AAAAAAAGGGATACATAAAAATAGTCGGATTTAAAATGTCCTCTCTGAAGTACCGGAAAGTGAAATAAAGTGAAGCTGTTTTCAGGGACAAATATATATACTGTATA
>NC_051407.1:3432748-3433430 GCF_015228065.2 Penaeus monodon | reverse complement strand
CTATATCTTATTTTCGACAAAGGACCTTAGCCAAATACAAGTATTTCTGAATCAGTCCGAAGACACAGGCAAGATGCATAATGCGGATTCAAGATAAACCATGACACAAAAAACCTTGAATCAGGTTAATAATTAAGTAAAATTATATAATTCCTCATGAGAACACATAAGCCAGATGTATAACTAACCATGAACAAATTGCAGCAGAAGTTTCTCAAATAAGATAAAACAGAAAATAATAGATTAATAATCGCCATAAGGATAACGACACAGATATTAACGCCCAGAGGAAAGAAAAAGGAAGTTATCGAATTAATAATAATCAACAATTTTATTGCGCAGATGCTGAGGCGGGAGATGAGAGAGTGACGTCACGGATCATGTGATCTCCCGCGTCACTCGACAGCATTGCCAATTAGTCACGGATTGGCAACTCTGCTCACAACACCTTCGTGACCAATTCTTTTTTGGAAAAATCGAAGATTTTTTTTTACTATTTACTGTTTCCTTGTCTGTTTGTTTTTGTTTTTTTTTCATTTTTTTGTTTCTTTGTTATTTTGTCTTTGTTTTTTCCCTTTTTTCTTTTTTTTTTGTTTCTTTGTTAGTTTGTCTTTGCTTTTTCCTTTTTTTATTTTTTTTCTGTTTCTTTGTTAGTTTGTCTTTGCTTTTTCCTTTTTTTCCT
>NC_051407.1:3432255-3432365 GCF_015228065.2 Penaeus monodon | reverse complement strand
GATAGAGTAGATATACACATAAAAAGAACCATTAACTTCATTACATCCTCATTTTCCCTTAAATAAAAGTAAATAGATATATACTATTAAGGAAACGAATGAAATTCTAT
>NC_051407.1:3431679-3431791 GCF_015228065.2 Penaeus monodon | reverse complement strand
CTGTCTGTTCCCGTTACCCTTAGCATAGGCCTATCATGCGAAGCGAATTCTTGAACGGTTCTGTAACTTGATAATAATTGGATGTAATGTATAACCTTGTCAAACGTGTGAG
>NC_051407.1:3431053-3431122 GCF_015228065.2 Penaeus monodon | reverse complement strand
GTATATTTCTAGACCCGTGTCTGCCTTTACTGTCTTTTATCCTTTTATTCTCTCTCTCTTCCCCCCCCC
>NC_051407.1:3430558-3430745 GCF_015228065.2 Penaeus monodon | reverse complement strand
GCTACCATTCATACCTTTCTGAGTCACTGACCTTGAATCCCAAAGGTCGTTTATTGACCCATTCTCTTTCTCTCTCGTTTTCTTTCTTCTCCGTTTTCTCTTCCTTTGTTCTTTATTTTCATTTTCTCTTTTCTTCTGAATTCCATTCCCTCCCACCCTCCTCCCCCTTCAAAAAAAATTAGTTTCG
>NC_051407.1:3430231-3430471 GCF_015228065.2 Penaeus monodon | reverse complement strand
CCTTTATCTTCTCTCTAAGTTTTATTTATAGGCTTATGCTCAACCGGAAATGGAACTTCCGGTGGGGTAAATTCCCGGATTCCAAAAAAAAGGAAAAAAAATGAATGATTCATCTCTTTATATTCTGGTCGACCTTCCTTTTCTTTCGTCAACATCCTTCGTTTTGCTTTCTTAAGGCGCTCACACTATTTCCTTTTTTTTCATATTATGATATTCATTGATATTTCGTAATCTGCGTGA
>NC_051407.1:3430102-3430205 GCF_015228065.2 Penaeus monodon | reverse complement strand
GAGGACTAGCTTTATTTTTTTTCGAAATTTGTCTTCTACTTTGGTTTCGGTTTTGTGTCGTTTATCAATTTCATTTTGACCTTCTCTGATCCCCACGCCTCCT
>NC_051407.1:3429292-3429893 GCF_015228065.2 Penaeus monodon | reverse complement strand
ATTTCGTCCGCACTTCACACACATTTCTTCCCGTTCCATCCTATCTCCCTTTCGCTTCCGCCCACGACATCCGGGACAGCCGTCGTGGGCGGATGTGACGGCCGTTATACAAAGTGGGCGCGTGGGCTGTGGTGTCGCGGGAGGGAGGGGGGGGGGTATTCGGTAGGCGGAGGAGGGGTCAAGGAGAAGGCGTGAGGGAGAGGTGGGGAGAGGGGGAGGTGGTGGGGAGAGAGGGGAGGAGGGAGAGGGGAAGGTGGGGAGGTGGTGGGGAGAGGAGTAGGTGGGGAGAGGGGAAGGTGGGGAGAGGAGAGGAGAGGGAGGTGATGGGAGGAGGGGAAGGTGGAGAGAGGGGAGGAGGGGAAGGTGCGAGATGATCGGGAGAAGAGAGGAGAAAGATGGCGTGAAGGAGGCGGGAAGAGGGGAGGAAAGATAGAAAAAGGGAGAAAGAGGGAGAAATACAGAGAAAGGGAGAGAGAGGAAGGAACAAGGAGAAAAGGGTGAAGGGATAGTAAGACAGGGAGGATAAAGAGAAGAGAAGATGAGGGAAGGGAGATGAGAGAGTGGGAAGGAGGGAGGTTTAAGAGAGAAACGTATTGGAGGA
>NC_051407.1:3429153-3429225 GCF_015228065.2 Penaeus monodon | reverse complement strand
GGACATAAAAATGGGTAAAATGGGAACAAATACAAAACAGAAAAAAAATGACAAATCAATGACCAGCCATCT
>NC_051407.1:3428278-3428943 GCF_015228065.2 Penaeus monodon | reverse complement strand
TGAAAAGATCAATAAGGAATGCTGCATGAGTCATCACGCCCCTTTTCATTCATTACAGCCTTTTCTCTCATCACGTGTTCTTAGATCCCAAATTCTTTCCTTTTTTGGGTCTTTTTAAAATGTCATTAAGAGCTTCCATTTTCCCCAATTCGTCTCCATTAGCTTGGGGTTTTGATGCCATTGAGATTCCTATGGGAGGGGGGATGGGAGGGGGAGAGGGGGGAGGAAAGTGTGTGTGTGGAGGGGGAGGGAGAGGGGAGAGGAGGGAAGGAGTGTGTGGGAGGGAGAGGGAGGGGTATGTTGGAGAGGGAGAGGTGTGTGGGAGAGGGAGAGGAAGGGGTGTGTTGGAGGGGAGGGGTGTGTTGGAGGGGGAAGGGGTAGGAGTTGTAGGAGAGAAGGGAGGGATGTTAGTGTGAGGGGGAAAAGGGGAGATGGGGGTGTAGGTATGGAGTGTGGATATGGAGGAAGGTATGTGTGGTTGGATATGGGTGGAGGGAGGAGGGAGGAGGGAGGGGAAGAGAGTGTGTGGGTGGGAGGCGTGGTATGGATATGCGGGCGTTTGGGTATCAGAAAGTGGAGCAGAGATGTGGAGTTCTGGGTGGGATGTATTTGGGAGAGAGTACGTGCGTTTATGAGAGGGAAGCGCAGGTGTGGAGGAGGCAATT
>NC_051407.1:3426830-3427859 GCF_015228065.2 Penaeus monodon | reverse complement strand
TCAACGCATCAGTAAATAGTGATCAGAGCCGCGTATAGGATCCAACGGGGAAGGAAGAAGGAGGAGGAGGAGGAGGAGGAGAAAAAAAGGAAAAGAGCAAGATAGAACGAGGACAGGAGGAATGAGTAGGATGAGAGGGAGGAGAAGGTAAAGGGGGAAGGAGAAAGGAGAGAGGAGGACGAGGAGGAAGAGAAAGAGGAGAAAGAGGTGGAGGAGAGGGCCGAGAAGAGGGAAAAACGAAACAAAACAGGAGGAATGAAGGGAAGAGACCGAGGGAAGGGAGGGGGAGGGGTGGGAGAGGGAAGGGAAAGGTAGGGGCAAAGCCGAAGGACATTAACATAATAGTGAGGGAGGGAAGGAGGAGGGGGAGGAGAGAGAGCAGGCGGGGGAAGGAGGAGCAGGAGAGAGAGATGGGAGAGGGGATGGAGGAGGAGGGAGAGAGGGCGAGGGAGTGGATGGAAAGAAGAGAGAGATAGGATGAGATGGAGGAGAGAGATAGGGAGGGAGAGGATAGAGAGAGACGGAAGATGATGATAATGAGGAGAGGGAAGGAAGAGAGATAGGCGAAGGACAGAGAAGAATAAGAGAAGGAGAAAGAGAACGAGAGGAAAATAAGTAGGATAAGAACCATGATTTTATTTTTTCGTCTCATAACACACAAATTCCACGAGATACAATATAATCTAGAATATATATGTAGAATGTTCATAATGCAGAAGATGCCTTTTGAGGTTTATGAAGACCAGTCATGCCGTTATCCCGTCCGAATCAGCTGACCAACTGTTGACTTTGGCGAAGGAAAATGAAATAATTCGCTTTACTGTTATACCAAGTGTGACTTCCACCTAACAAGGTGACCAACACACGCATAATAATTACGTTGCATATATACGAATACAGTTTGAAACAAGGAGGTGTACGATTGCGTATATGCGCATATACACATGTACAGTACACACAATACATACACGTAAACATTTAAACATACTTAGGATAATCTACATGAGAACACGAGTAAATGTGAGTGTG
>NC_051407.1:3426304-3426536 GCF_015228065.2 Penaeus monodon | reverse complement strand
AGGGTTAGACTGGACGTGCAAAAAAAGTCTCCCAAGGCGTCGATTAGGGGGGAGAGGGGGGGAGGGGGTTGTGCGCCTGAATGAGGGTTGGGGTGTGTATGTGTGTGGGGTGGAGTAGGGGTGGGGGTTAAGGGGGGGGTAAGGGGTAACACCTGGTGCCGTAGAACAGTTGCGCAAGCATTGAGATCACACCTTCGGAATCTCAGAATTGTCACCTGGCCATAGAAGAAGG
>NC_051407.1:3425039-3425267 GCF_015228065.2 Penaeus monodon | reverse complement strand
CAAATGAAACATGGGATAGAAGGCGAGGGAAGAAGATAAAGTGGCCGAAGGAACGAGTGAAGCCAACCATGATAATGTTTCGTAGTTACTGGGATTTGGTCGCCGCGCGTTGACGAGGAGTCCGGTGCGGCAATGAGCATTTACAGTTCGGATGACGAGGTGGGATTCCGGATAATGATACTGAGTAATTATGATATTGTGATGGATTTTTTTTACGGTAAAGTAGTG
>NC_051407.1:3424651-3424752 GCF_015228065.2 Penaeus monodon | reverse complement strand
CTAATCTCGCGCCGGTGGAGGAGAGAATGTCCGGGAAGGAGAGAAACACACGCTGAGATGTAGAGGGGAGTGTGTGCATGTCTCTTGGTAGATACTGTTTA
>NC_051407.1:3424129-3424291 GCF_015228065.2 Penaeus monodon | reverse complement strand
GCTGAGGCATCTCGAGCTAGCGTTCTGCAGAGCGGGAGCGTCGAGCGTCCCCTCAAGCGGGCGGCGGAGTGAGAGGCCAGCGCTTGAGGGGAGGTTGTTGTCCCCCCGCGTCGAGGGAGTTGCTAGATGCCTCCATTTTTTTTATGCGTCGCTTGGCAGGGA
>NC_051407.1:3423684-3423937 GCF_015228065.2 Penaeus monodon | reverse complement strand
AATGATTATGTATTTTTTGGGGAAAAAAACTGTTATCATCACATTTTTTTTCTTTCTTTTTTGTTATATTAAAGATAATTAATACTCATAATAATTCGTTTACCTCAACAGTTGTCAATTTCATCACCATTAATATATATTTCTGTTTTTTTTTTTAACTTCTGATATTATTTCCATTATCAATCAAAACCAACTTATTCAACTTAAATCAAAATCATTATCTTATCCTTATCTTATCCGCTTATATCATAAA
>NC_051407.1:3423284-3423558 GCF_015228065.2 Penaeus monodon | reverse complement strand
TATTTTGAGTCTGACGTCAGGTTCTCTTCACCGTAAATTTCTTTTTCCGGGTTATTATCACTGTCCATTTTTTTTTTTTTTCAAATTGTAGGCCTACTTCACCTCCCCCCATCCGCCCCCCCCCCTCTTCGTTCACTTGACCTTTCTTCTACTTTCATTTTTTTTTCTTTTTTCTTAAGCGATGGGTTTGTTTCGTATTATTTACTTTGTTTATTGATATTTCTAGTTATCTCCTTTTACTTTCTTTTTTTCTTTCTCATTTTTCGTCTAGTTG
>NC_051407.1:3422490-3422567 GCF_015228065.2 Penaeus monodon | reverse complement strand
ACACACGTAAGAAATCCACCAAGAAAAAGCCAAGAAGGTAATCATTCACGACAGACACTGCCAGAGTCGCTATTACT
>NC_051407.1:3422000-3422243 GCF_015228065.2 Penaeus monodon | reverse complement strand
ATGTCTTCGTCTATACTATTGTTCTCTCTTCTGGATTCAGTCACTGAAGTTCAAGACAGTGCCATTTAACCTATGATATATATGGAAATTTCTAAATCTACTTCCCATCATATTTTTCTGTCCCCTTTTATTGGACTGAACCATCGGTCTTATTAGTCATTATAATACAATGTTTTTGATTATTTGCATGTTTCTGTTTTTTATAGTCTTCACTGATTTGTATTACATTTGAAAAAGCTCTTT
>NC_051407.1:3421171-3421666 GCF_015228065.2 Penaeus monodon | reverse complement strand
ATGTTAACAGAGGAAGGAGCTCTAACTTCATACAGTAAACTTAGCACGACTTTCGAGTTTCGACTTACAGCTCACGAAGCAGTAAAAAAGAAAATACCGTCAAGGTCGTATAGATGAATGTATACAGCATGCTTAAAACAGTTCTGTATATCTGCTTGTTTAGTGCGTTTGTGTGTATTTACGTCTCTTGCATTATCGTTGCCTTGCATGACACGAGTCCATGTGCGTAGGTAACGCCTGCAAAATGTACACACGCACATGCAGACATATGCAAATGTGAACGCAATTAGGCAAATATCGCAGTACGTTCTCATCATTTAAAAATATCCGGAAATGTTACCATGTTACCAAACTCAGTCTCCCATTATTCGTGATTGCTTGACCGCAAACCATATTCCATTTCGTTCTTTCCTTTAAAAAAATGCAATTATTCACCACAACAATGTCTTCAACAATGTCTTCATCACACTATCACCTTTACCTCATCATCACCCG
>NC_051407.1:3420647-3421087 GCF_015228065.2 Penaeus monodon | reverse complement strand
TAATGAGTAGGTTCCACCATAAGGCGTGGGTACTGGATCAATAGATTTATTCATACCAAGACTCCTTAAATCACACAATACTAGATGAACAGATTTATGTAAAAAATCCAAACACTAGAAAGCATATTTTCCTAATGGAGATCAAGAAAAAAATATTTTTATGACTCTACGAGGCAAAATTTGAGGTTTTGCAAGACAAGTTTACTTCCTGAGTCACTTCGAAAGGGAAATCCTATCCATAGCCGCCCGTTGCCCGCCCACCCACTCCTTATACCCGTATATAAATGACCATGACTCTCCACATACCATAAGGGACAAGTCTCGTTATGTATACACCTACGCATACTAACAGGCGTACCCCCTAACGCACACACAATCTCCTTCTGTCTAGTCATCTTCACGGTGTATATACAGTTTATCTTATACATATACTTTGCAGT
>NC_051407.1:3419776-3420507 GCF_015228065.2 Penaeus monodon | reverse complement strand
AGAGCCCGTCCGTCTAGCGGTATCCGGCACACGCAAGGAAGGCCAAAGTCCGAGGTGGGAGCGACCGTCTCCACCTGACTCTCCTCCTTACGGTTTAGTTCCCCACCTGATGCGAAGGGAGACGGACGACGTCGCTCTCCTCTCGCCGTGACTTAGAGACCGAATCTGCCTACCTGTTAACTCCACCGCTCCCCCCCCTTCCCCCTTCCCCCTCTTTCTACGCTACCTTCACCCCCTTACCCTGGTGGTTTGACACTCCCTCTTTGTGATTCCTGTACAGTGGGTGAATCTTACAGTGCAGCGCGATTTGGAAAGGAAAGAGAAATAGGAAGAAAAACGAATAACGCAAAACACCCATCTGATATAGTAAGAGAGAAAGAAGACAGATAAAAAAAAGCAAATCCCTTAAAAAATCCCTTTTATTTTAAAGACGATCTCTCCACACGAAAACATCCGGAAACAGGCAACAGATTTTTGGGGTGTGACTGACCCTTCCCCCTCTCCCTCCCCTTTGGACATAAGGTGCGGCTGTGACGTTGTGTTTCGCCGTTGCTAAGACTTCCTTGTGACGATAGAAAGGTCATAATGGAGTGCTCGTGACCATCACACCTGCGCAGAGAACACCTGTCGCCTCCTCTCCTCTCCCGGTGACATAAGCGAGCTTCCGCACCTGTCAGGTGGTCTTCAGAATCCGCTCGTGTCGAAAATCAAAACAGGTGAGTCTTAGCTCT
>NC_051407.1:3419613-3419718 GCF_015228065.2 Penaeus monodon | reverse complement strand
TGTATAGGTGAATTCGCTCTGATTAATGTACAGGGAGGGGGAAGGGGGGAAGCTAAGGTTAGCCGGTGCGTTGTTATGGTATAGGTGTTAGTTGTAAGGGATTTT
>NC_051407.1:3417565-3419099 GCF_015228065.2 Penaeus monodon | reverse complement strand
ATTTTCCTTAAGTTGAGAGGGGGCTCTTGGCCTAGTCTTGTACATGCGACCAAAGTCATCATTAACGTTTAAAAAAAAACATTGAAAGTTATGGTTAACGAGTGCCAGATGGCTGAAGATTTAGTGCATTTATTTATCCAAAATACCGACGCATAGAGTCTCCTCTAATATTTAGAACAAGTTAATGTAATAAATATCGTCTGCGTTAGTCACTGATCCATGAAGAAAAGGAATAAAAAAAAACGGACAAATTCAAGATAAAATTCAGACGCGAAAAAGCCGGAAATGGCAAACTTGTAAAAAATGAGACAAATGTTGCATGTTGTACGGCAGTTACGGCCGGTTGAGACGAAACCAGCGGCCGCCCAGATGTTGAAGACAAATGCAGCCACGTTTGAAACAATCTCCCGGACACCGAAACACTGGAATGACCCTCTTCAGTACAGAAAGAAACGAGCTCGAAACATGTACTCCGGTCAACCTACGCATAGATACTGATTTTTCCATCAGTCCAGTAAACCCAACCACAATAACAGCTGAAACACAAAGCCTTCGATTCAGACTATGCACATCCCTCGCATCAATTCAAGACATTGATCACTCTCTGTCGAAGCAGGTTTCGAAACAGAGCCACACCTGGCGTCTTTCTCGGTGGAGTTCAAGCACGGCACCGCTACACGTCTGTCTGTCTGTCTGGTCTTGGACATGGCCGCCTGGATCACCGCTCAAGAAGGCTACAGAGGGGCTAGAATTGCATGTACGGTCTGCTAGTACCGAAGCTACTTGTCACCGTTTGAGAATCGGTGTGGAAGTTGGTGGTCCACATGATGAGGCTGATTTGGTCTTGTTGATGTGTGGTGGAAAAGTGTGATTAATGTTGACTTACTTTTCTTTCTTTCAAATTTTCTTTTGTTTCTGTATTCTCAACACATCCTCTTTGCATGATTTCTTTCATCTCATGTTTTTGTACATATTTCTCTGTATATAAGCTGAGGAATTCGGGTTCTATCTCTTTCTCTTTCTCGCTACCTACTTAAGTTAACTATTGCGAAAGGAACAGATCAAGCTGTTGCTTAGTTTTCGCTTCTGATTTGCAATCTGCTCAAGCTCTCCAACCTATTCTTTTTCATCCAAGCCTCAAAAATAGCACACCATAAGCTTCACTACAAGACAAGAATACCTAAGCTCGATGCAGAGCAACAGGCCATAATCCCTGCAGAATCTCCACCAAAATGTGCAGGATGGAGTGACCGCGTCGAAGGCAGCCTCCCATATCATTAAGTCCCTCCGGCTTCGCGTCTCCGGATCCAGCAGACTAGTTGGCCTTGTGACGCCGACTTTCAGAATCTCCTTAGCCGATTCCCCTCCTTTTTTGGCGGCCATTGTCCACCTTCCGTTTTATTAGCGTTGGATTCTTCGGCTGTATAAAAAGGGGAAGGAATAGAGAGATAGAAAAACAGAGGAAGAGAGAAAATAGGTAGGATTCGAGTGAATTGCACGCTTGGAAGTCAGGAGTTTGTGGGTTTTGTTATTG
>NC_051407.1:3417335-3417494 GCF_015228065.2 Penaeus monodon | reverse complement strand
AGGGTTTCTTAAGGGTCTCTGACTTGCGGGAATCGTCGGGATCTTTAGTTCGAGGACAAAAAGTGGTAGCAGATTAGCAGACGTCCGACGCGCCTGTATGGGAAGATGACGCTACGTGGAGGAAGGAGGAAACAGATGGGAATGGCGGTTATTTCCGAA
>NC_051407.1:3417188-3417274 GCF_015228065.2 Penaeus monodon | reverse complement strand
GATTCAATATTTGTACTTCACATTTTCTTTTCCTTTTTTCTGTACCACCTCAGTTTCTCTTTCTTTTTCCACCCACACTGTTTAAA
>NC_051407.1:3416563-3417097 GCF_015228065.2 Penaeus monodon | reverse complement strand
GCCAGACATACACCCAGGCACATGCATACACGCATATACATCTTTCTCTTCCTCAAGCGGTTGTCAATCACAACATCCCCGAAGCGACTGCCTAGAGCTAGCTCCGAGCGGACGTGCGTGAATGAATTCTAGAAAACCGAGGTTCTCAAAGAGCCTGGGAGAGCCACAAAAGGGGGTCGTAAGAAAGTAAAAGAAGATCGCTTGAAAACATTTAGTAATGCCACGGTCAGACGCAGCAGAAGTGGCTCGGTTTCCCTTGTTAGATCCGGTTGTTGGAATTCATTGAGTAAAGAGGTCTTTCGATAGTTTTCTTGAGCTGTTTTTACCTCTTATATGTGTTTATATTGGGTGGGTATAGTTAGGTCTGTATTAGAGATATGTGAAGTATGTTTGTATGAGTCTGTGTATAGTTTAGGTCTCTGTATTGGACATATATGAAGTATGTTTACATGTGGCTGTGTATAGTTTTGTGTATAGATGAAGATATGTGAAGTATGTACTTTTATAGAGGTAAAGTGTGTTTAAAAGGGATTG
>NC_051407.1:3416240-3416398 GCF_015228065.2 Penaeus monodon | reverse complement strand
TCCACTGTTAAGACTTTTAAATGAAACACTTGAAAAAAATGTAAATGATAATTGAATAAAATGGATAGGAAGACATTAATAACGATGATTAGAATCGTGAGAAAAGTGATTTTTTTCTTATTTTCTTCTGTATCTTCCTGTTCTTTTATTCCACGCCC
>NC_051407.1:3415294-3415853 GCF_015228065.2 Penaeus monodon | reverse complement strand
TGTCTCGACGTCCTTCACTCCCGTCCAGCTACATATTTCGCCTACAGGTGGTGACGACTCAGACCAATGACTGCACCTTTTTTATTCTGTTTATTATTGTTATTATCATTATTATTGTTATGTATGTTTGTCGTTTTCTTTGTTTATGTATTTATCTGTTTATTTATTTATTTATTTGTTTGTTTTTATTAGTTTTATGTATTTATTTATGTTTTCTTACGAAAAGAGTATCTTTGTCCTTTTATGAATGATCGGTTGACGACTAGTATTTTTTTATGTAATAGAGAAGCACGTTATACAAACAGCGGGTTAACTGCACAGATGGTTAAAACGTGTTCGGGTTTTCTTAACTTTAAGCTGACAGCTGGACTGTTTAAACAGCTGATTCAAAGGTTTTCGTTCACCCTGACCAAAATACTGATAACAACAGATAACCTTCAACAGGAGAATCCTGCCTAAGACGCTCTGCTTAGCTATCATTCAGTCCATAATTACTTGGAGAAGAAATGAATACAAAAAGCAAATAAGTAAAACGAAATTGTTAAGAAAAATATGAGCC
>NC_051407.1:3415157-3415270 GCF_015228065.2 Penaeus monodon | reverse complement strand
ACGGTAGCCGTGAAGTCGTGTTTACTCCAGTAATAAGAGAATTATGGTGAGTTTCATCCGTTTCTCATGGCCAACATGTTTCTATGTTTGCTGTTGTATCTATGTGGTCGACG
>NC_051407.1:3414382-3414825 GCF_015228065.2 Penaeus monodon | reverse complement strand
CAGCGCAGGTTCTCACGCAGAGTAGCCGCAGGCCGGTGAAATGTGTCCAGGTTGCAATTGCACAACTCTCCGACCTTCCCCGAGTGAGGCGCAGGAGGTTTTGCAGGTCATTGCAAAATGGAATACTCTTGCAAATGTCCAGACTGAAACGGATAAAAAAGATACATGAAAAGGGAATGAAAATGAAAGGAAAAAAAAAAACATTTTTTGTTAATGATTATCATTGGTGATTTCAACAACGTGGTATATAGTGATCCGAGAAATGAGATATTTTGAGATATTCATGGTGTTGCAAAGGAGAGTACGTTGCATTGCAGTGTTGAGTTTGCTCATGTTAATCTGAGTAGGCTAATCATCTTTTTTTCAGTTTACAGTCAAGAGAGCATATTTGGTGAGCAAATGTAGTAACCGTTTTTTTTTTTTTTCGTTGCAAGAGCTTAATC
>NC_051407.1:3414101-3414266 GCF_015228065.2 Penaeus monodon | reverse complement strand
ATATGACATTGTGATGTAATTTTTCTTTTTCTTGCTGCAGTTGGTTCGTTCCTTGACATTACCCTAACAATGTAACATGTAAATGAAGTAGGGAGAAAAACAATAAAAGAAAGGTCATGCAGAGCCCAAAGCAGTGCCTCCGCATGCCCTTTGGGGTCTCACGTG
>NC_051407.1:3413490-3413671 GCF_015228065.2 Penaeus monodon | reverse complement strand
AAACTGTCACACAAAAAAGAGAAACAGGCAAAAAAAAAAACACACACACGCACGCCTTAACCCCCCCCCCCCCCCAAGGTCGAGGAGGAACCGCATACAACCTTTTTCTATTTTTTTCTTGTTTCTCTCAAGAATAAGGTGAAGGTGTGTATAATTAACCAACAAGAAAGTCGTCTCGCTC
>NC_051407.1:3413295-3413432 GCF_015228065.2 Penaeus monodon | reverse complement strand
GTATGTTTATAAAGATTATTTTTTGTTGTACCGTTGCAGGCTTGGCACGTAAATTCACGTACGCGTTTTCGTGGGTTACGGAAAATTAATTAAAATAGACAAACGCATCCACACACACAAGGCATTCGCTCTCACAA
>NC_051407.1:3412590-3412774 GCF_015228065.2 Penaeus monodon | reverse complement strand
CAGACAGACATATTACCATACAAAAGGGAAAACAGAGAGAAACAAGAAGAACAAACAAACAACCAGCGAACCAGAGAAAGAGACATAAAGGAATAAAGACAAAAAGAGAAAGACAAAGGAAGAAGAAAAAAAAAAGACAAACGACAACGAACACTTTCAATTACCGGGTCAGTGAGTTCATTCC
>NC_051407.1:3411865-3412403 GCF_015228065.2 Penaeus monodon | reverse complement strand
AACAGTTCACGATGTGTCAGTTAAGTTTGTGTCGTTTTTTTCATGTCTGTGTCGTTTTTCGTGTCGGTTAAGATTGTGTCGCTTTTCGTGTCAGTCAAGTTTGTGTCGCTTTTCGTGTCAGTTAAGTTTGTGTCTCTCTTCGTGTCAGTTAAGTTTGTGTCGCTTTTCGTGTCAGTCAAGTTTGTGTCGCTTTTCGTGTCAGTTAAGTTTGTGTCGCTCTTCGTGTCAGTCAAGTTTATGTCACTTTTCGTGTCAGTTAAGTTTGTGTCGCTTTTCATGCTAATGCAGAGCGCTTTAATGACAGAAAAAGAAATGTCATGCACATCACAAAAAAATTACGAAAAGGGAATAAAAATGCTTTTCCTCAAAGGTTAGATATGTAGGTTAAGAAATGAAAAGGAAAAATGCCAATAAGTATGGAAGAATGCAGAAAATATAGTAAGGAAAACGAGCAATAAAGCGCTAGACACGGAACGTCAATTTTTACAGCATGCAAGTGTGAAGATTTAAAAAAAAAATGTTTTGACCCACACCTCGC
>NC_051407.1:3411512-3411760 GCF_015228065.2 Penaeus monodon | reverse complement strand
GGGCGTAGTCAGAATATAGAAGTCGAGCGTGAGATGGGCGAGATTTAGCGCTAAATTAGCATCTTTTCGCCCTCTTGTTACGGCATCCAGCACAGATGGCGGAGATTGTGCATCACTTAGCGAGACTTTGAGACTATCATTTTATTATTTTTTCTTCTTTTTTATATATATCACAGTTCATTGATTTATCCTTTCAAGGACTCGAACGAAAGTGAGAGATATATTTTATTGGTTTTCACACTCTGAAC
>NC_051407.1:3411327-3411436 GCF_015228065.2 Penaeus monodon | reverse complement strand
CCAGTCAAAACCGCGATGTATTTATCTTTCGCTGACCGCAGAATGTGTGTCAAAAGGAAAGAACTTATTACAACACCCAAGCGCGTGTATATCTGCTGGAATGTAATCG
>NC_051407.1:3411143-3411272 GCF_015228065.2 Penaeus monodon | reverse complement strand
TGTATGTGTTTCACCTTCTTTTCTGAGTCGACAAAAATGTGTATTTTCGGTCTCTTCTTTTTTTTTCATTCGATTTCGTTGCTTTTTAAAAATGATCGGTTCGGTTAGGATTGGTATTTGTAGTATCTA
>NC_051407.1:3410645-3410851 GCF_015228065.2 Penaeus monodon | reverse complement strand
TTGCCCAGTAGGAGCGACCACACTTGAGTTCTCTTGAAACAGAATCGCCTATGAACCGAACTCGGCTCAAGCGGTCGGTTCAAGACAAGACCATATAAGCTCTGTATGACTTGAAGTTCGCGAGAGTGCTGCGTGATACATGGGTGCGTTCAGCTGTATACTTTCTTACGCTTGTGTGATGGGAAAAGGAGAGGGGGGAGGGGGAT
>NC_051407.1:3409956-3410275 GCF_015228065.2 Penaeus monodon | reverse complement strand
CCCATATATACGCTGTTGCACCCATAAATATCAACACCCGCACATGGCCACCCGTGTCATTATCGAAAAAAGCGACTTTCCCCGAGGGCGGGCGAGGCAGCGTGACTCGCTCCCCACGGGCGGCCGAAGGAAGTGTGACCGCCGCCCGCGTCACGACCCTGCCCGCCCACGTTCCTCGGGCCCTTTGTCTGGCCGCACCCGCATGCGGAGAGAACTCGAACGCGTATGGGGGGGGGGTGAACTCGTGTCTTTCTCCAGTTCATATCCTTCTTAATTTGAGTTCTGTTGGAGTCTTTACAATTTAGCTGTATATCTAAAA
>NC_051407.1:3409315-3409922 GCF_015228065.2 Penaeus monodon | reverse complement strand
CAGGATGTTATATCCAAAAGTTTAATTTCTTTCCTTTTTGTTTATTTACTGCATATTCTAAATATTAATATATGTTATTTTCTTTTCACTTCAGTTCTCAAGATGTTATATTCAAAAAATTTAATTTCTCTCCTTTTTTTTTGCTTACTGTATATCCCAAAGCTTAATTCATGTTCTTTTCTTTTCACTTCAGTTCTCAAGATGGCTTCGTCGACGCCCATCCCTTCGGCCTCGACGACGAGCTCCAGCAGCAGCAAGCGAGGGGGTCTCGTCCGCCTCCCGAACCTCCTCCTTCAGAAACTCGTCTTGCTCCTCCTGCTAGCCTCGTCGACGGTGAGGTCACAGTGCCCTTGGCCGCGCGAGGTCACGGAGCTAAATGGATCCTGCTTGTGTGCCTTCAACGTCGAGAATGAGCTTTCCATCCAGTGCACGGCGGTCAACTTCACGCTGCTGATGACGGTCCTCCACCAGCGGGCCGGCACCGTGCCCCTCGACCTCCTCTACGTCAATAACACGCGTATTAGCGTCCTCAACGACAGAACTTTCGACGGCCTCAGCATCGAGAACATTCAGGTGAGGAGGAACGAGATCGCGGGGTTGGAGATGC
>NC_051407.1:3409108-3409288 GCF_015228065.2 Penaeus monodon | reverse complement strand
GCAATCGTCGTGACCCTTAGTTGCAAGCAGATTTCGTGGCATTCTTTTATATGTTAAGACTTTTATCACTCATGGAATCTGTTTTCTGTTAAATGATCATGAGAATTGGTAGAACGCGACAGGAAGTTGTTTCGTGAAAAATCTAACGAAAGATATATTTAGGAATTTCTTTTTAAGAAG
>NC_051407.1:3407651-3408906 GCF_015228065.2 Penaeus monodon | reverse complement strand
ATAAGCTACCGATACATTTCAACAAGGTATGAGAATGATAACGATTAATTAACGAATATGCAACGCAAACGACCCGATTAGAATACCCCTTTAAAGTGTGTAATTTTACCCAAGATGATTTTTATTTACATGTAAAGAGTTAAGCGAGTGCTTGTGTAAAGAGGGATAGTGTTGATAAAGGAGGTTTAGTCAGAACGTAAATAGTATTTTCGACTCCTACAGTTTTCCTAAGGGAATGTTTCAGAATGATTATAGTGTTGATAAGATCACTGCAGTTATAATACCACATAAAAAGCGACGTTTGATTAAAACGATAGGGATTATCTCTTTAATAACGCGAACACGGAAGGCACTGATGGTATCACTGCAACTTTCATAAACCCACAAAAGCAGCGTCGTTTACAACGATTTTCTGTATAACTTTCCGTTTGTTGCTATTACCTGTTTAATTGTTAATAATGGTTCGCCTATATTACTAGTTGATTAATTAAATGCTACTAGTTTATATTGATAAGAACAATAAGAGTGATCTAATTATGACGATATGGATCTGTTATTAGTCACAAAGATGATTCATTCTGAGCCTTATGGGTGATGCATTTAGTGCGAATGGAATGGTCAGGTTACGTATATAAGGGTGATCATTCTATAACGCTCAGGGTAATCCATTTAGATTTTTAAGAAAAAATCATTTACAACGATAAGGATGATCCATTTGCATCGATAAGGATAAATCATATATAACGATAAGGGGAATTTATTGATAACGATAAGGACTACCCACTTATAGCGATAAGAATTACCTGTTTATAGCAATAAGAACTACCCATTAATTGCGATAAGGACTATCCATCAGTAAGACTACCCACTTATAGCTATTAGGACTACCCTTTTATAACACATAACTACCCGCTGATGGCGATAACGACAACCCATTTTAAACAATAGGAACAACCCATTTATAGCGATAACGACCCACTTCCACCATCAACGCTAACCCCATCCTCCCATCCACTCAACCCCTTCAGTTCTCGTCATGCGGGATCTACAACATCAGCGGCGCCGCCTTCAGGGGCCTGGAGGACACCCTCAAGAACCTCAACCTCCAGGACAACCGCCTCACCGACGTCCCTACTGAGGCCATCTCCAACCTCCGGCAGTTGAGGCTCCTCGATCTCTCGGGCAACAGGATCACGACGGTTCCTGACGACGCCTTTAGGGGCCCCGCGCTCTCGACGCTCAAGGTACTGCTGGA
>NC_051407.1:3406586-3407154 GCF_015228065.2 Penaeus monodon | reverse complement strand
GTTGTTCTTCAGTACACGCGCATGTGTGTGTTGCCAATTATGACCAAGGCAATTCATGATCATGTTAGTGTGACTTTTGTTGAAGCTTTTTAGAATTGTGCCGCTGTTTTACTGTTTCCTAGTACATACATCGTGTTTATTGTTTACCTATTCGCACATGTGTTTGGGCAAATGATGCAGCATATGTATAACTATAGGAATTAATTCGCATAATGTATATTCATATAACCACCTAACGCCTGATCCAAACAGCCATTAACCTCCTCCTCTTTCTCTTTCTCCCCCTCTTTCTCTTCCTCCCCCTCCTCCTCTTTCTCCCCTTCTTTCTCTTCCCCCTGCAGCTGGCGGACAACGAACTCTCCCTCTCATCCGGGTCCTTCGCGGGGCTCGAACGGACCCTCAAGAACCTCAACCTGAAGGGAACGAAGCTCCGAACCGTCCCGCCAGCCATCCTCAACCTGCCGGTTCTCGCCTTCCTAGACGTCGCGCAGAACCAGATCCGGGGCCTCGAACCAGGTCAGGAACCCGGTTCTGTCTGCTCTTGGCGGGGATTCTGGCTGAGTGATAA
>NC_051407.1:3406035-3406189 GCF_015228065.2 Penaeus monodon | reverse complement strand
ATATATACGATAATCGAGTAGAAAAAAAGCGAAAAACAATGAAAAAAATGACAACTAACAGAAATTAATTGATTAAAATAAGAAAAAAAAAGATAAAAAAAAAAAAGATCCTTCCCTTTCCTTACAATAATAACAAATAAACAAACAAATAAAA
>NC_051407.1:3405798-3406008 GCF_015228065.2 Penaeus monodon | reverse complement strand
TCGCAGGAGCCCTCCGGAACCTGCACTCCCTGACGGCGCTGAACCTCGAGAGGAACCTCCTGCAGAAGCTGGAGGCGCGGGATTTCCTGGGCGTGAACGACACACTCAGCTCCCTCTCCCTCCTCAACAACCTCATTACGGACTTCCCGGCGGCGGCGCTGAACACCCTGACGGAGCTGAGGGTGAGTACCCGGCGCGGGGGGGGGGCGG
>NC_051407.1:3404747-3404867 GCF_015228065.2 Penaeus monodon | reverse complement strand
CGAGCGAAAGAGGGTCAGAAGGAGCAAGCCAAAACACGGCAGAAGCAAGGGGGGGGGGGGGAGAGACACCAACCAGTCACACTAACGGGAAATTCTCCTAACCCGATAGACGAGCTTCGC
>NC_051407.1:3404125-3404192 GCF_015228065.2 Penaeus monodon | reverse complement strand
ATTGCGGTCGAAAATGGGTCATTTTCCCCCGCACGCACGATTTTCTGGGTGTAGTAGTGCCCCGCCC
>NC_051407.1:3403573-3403774 GCF_015228065.2 Penaeus monodon | reverse complement strand
TCAACCCCTTCCCTAGCAAAAAACAACAAAAAAGAATAAATGAAATTACTTTTTTTTTTTTTTATTCTTCATTACATCACAGAAACGGTCTTCCGGTTCCAGAAAACCCGAAGAGAATTCGTCACGGGCATGTCTTCGCTCGGGCATTCAGTCAGTCAGTCACCTTGCGAATTTTCCCACGTTGTCTCGACCCCTTTCCCC
>NC_051407.1:3403090-3403155 GCF_015228065.2 Penaeus monodon | reverse complement strand
GTGATTTGATGTTGATTTTTTTTTTAATGGTATTGGTAGAATGATTATATTTTAATTTATCTTAT
>NC_051407.1:3402933-3403003 GCF_015228065.2 Penaeus monodon | reverse complement strand
CATATATTTTTACCGTGATTATTATTATCCGATTTTCGTAAAAATATTTTCGTACCGGGAATGCCCGCCA
>NC_051407.1:3402427-3402718 GCF_015228065.2 Penaeus monodon | reverse complement strand
AAACACCCCCACCCCCCATCTTTTCCCCAACCACCCTCCACCCCCCTCTTTCCCTTCCTTCTAAACGCCCCTACCCCCTGTCACCCCCCCCCCCCCTGGGAAACACCTGACTCCCGGTCCCAAGCCTTTTAACAAGTTACTCACGATTCCGTCACGGTAATGTCACCCTTGTGTACGGGACAATAAGAGCCAATTAGGCGTGACAGGGGGGTACTCTCACACAGTGATATAAAGGAAGCCGGTTTACGAAAAGTTGAAGATTATAATCCACTTTGCGAGATGCGCATATCC
>NC_051407.1:3401501-3401755 GCF_015228065.2 Penaeus monodon | reverse complement strand
TTATTGTCACGAGGAAACATTTCCGAGAAGTAGGAACAGAAATCAGTTTTGTCGAACGGCCGAAGTCAGGTTTATAGACTTTGTTATTATTCGAACAGTTACCCCTAAAAAAAAGATCACGAAATTTGTTATAAAAAAAAATCTAGTAATTTAGTTTTTTAGTGTTTTTCTTTAATCCACGTCTGTGAAATGAAGTTTATGAAAAATTACGATGAATTTACCTCACGTTTCCGGAAAAAAAATCCTGACTGTGA
>NC_051407.1:3400861-3401478 GCF_015228065.2 Penaeus monodon | reverse complement strand
CATTCTGTGGTGACTTGGAACTCCGCGTCATATATTTTGCACGACAGCTGTGTTTTAAGTGATGTTCATTTTCATTTCCAGGGAACGGTATCGCACGTTATTTGTTTCGTGTTAATTAAATTCAGGCGTAGACGGACACACGCACACACGCAGAAATGTGCACATACACTTTCTTACACTTGCATATCTTCTTTCTTTCTCCCTCTTCTTCCGTCTCCTCTTCCCCTTCCTCCTCCCCCTTTCACTATCCCCAACTCTCATCCCCTCCCCATCCTCTCCTATCCTCACCCCTACACCCCCTCCTCTCTCTCTCCCCTCCACCTCTTCCCCATTCCCCTTCACATCCCCACTCATCTTCGCCCCTAAACCTCCTCCCCACCTCCATCCCATCCCCATCTCCCCCACTCCTCCCTATCTCTCCCATTCCTCCCCTTCTCCCCCACTCCTCATCTCCCCCATTCCTCCCCATCTCCCTCATTCCTCCCCATCTCCCCCATCCCATCCCCATCTCCCCCACTTCTCCCCAACAACCCCCCTCCCTCTCGAGTACCGTATAGAAACATTAAACATTCCAGAATCATCCGGAAGTAATCACACAAGGCAGTCTGACCCCCCCC
>NC_051407.1:3399967-3400265 GCF_015228065.2 Penaeus monodon | reverse complement strand
GAAAACAAAAGGGAAGGGAAGGAGAGGCAAAGCAAGATCAGAAACTAAGGCAAAAAGTAGTAAAAGCAAGAATTAAAATAAGGAAGATTCCCCAGCCATTTTGAGAGAAAGTCGGGCATAACGAGAGAAAAACAAAATAAAATACCGGAAACAGACTAGACTCGTCAAAGGGTAGGAAAGAAGAGGAAGTAGAAATAATTATAATAGTTTATGCTGTGGGGTATCCGCGGAATGACCCATTTTCTGTAAATACCTGTTCCCTTTTCCCGTTTTCTGTAAAAAGAAGACTGCCTTCCGT
>NC_051407.1:3399738-3399802 GCF_015228065.2 Penaeus monodon | reverse complement strand
GACCACACGAACATCATCCACCTTTCACCATTCCCAGGATGCATTTAATGGCATTTATAGATGT
>NC_051407.1:3399262-3399437 GCF_015228065.2 Penaeus monodon | reverse complement strand
GGCAAGATCTCGTTCCCTCCTCGGCCGCAGAGGCGCTAACGGCGAGTCCCGGCGCCCGTCCATCTCGCGACGGCGCATCGGCTTCGGAATCGAGATCGGGGGGGAAGGGGGGAGGGGGGAGGGTTTTTGGGGGCGATCGCGGAAGAAAACTTTTGGACGCCTTGGGTGATGGGAG
>NC_051407.1:3398185-3398582 GCF_015228065.2 Penaeus monodon | reverse complement strand
CACACACATTTAGCTGTTTCCATCAGCAAAATATCATTTTGTGATGGAATCTGTAGAAGTGTCTAATGAAAATATTAACCGTGACCATAATTTTAAGGAACTCTAAAAAAAATTCTCACGGACAGGATTTCTTTCCCACGCTGTTCCGTTGTCACTTCCGGTTCGTCGTTGTTGATTAAATGGTCACTTAAAGATCGTTTTGTCCGTAGGAAAAATCCATGAGCGGAAACTATATACGTATATATTTTTTCTGTAAGTAAGGTAGATGAAAAAGTCGATATTCAAATAGCATCTGTAGTAATTAAGATAATCATCTTTTTTTTTAAACAAGGTAGCAGCTATAGGGCATTTTTATTTTTGAAAAATTATAATGAAAACATTATGCGCAGACAACGAT
>NC_051407.1:3396877-3397241 GCF_015228065.2 Penaeus monodon | reverse complement strand
ACACTGAAAAGCCCCGAGCAATTCCTTCCAGACCGAGCTGTCAGATGCCGTTGAGAGCGAAGCGTCAGATGTCTGAAATGGCCCCCGATTTTTGCGTCGTCGAGAATGACGTCGGTCGCGCAAAAAGATTTTCTTAACGTAGCTGACGCGAGGGTCAGGCTTTGCGGTCGTGGCGTAGCGGCGGTCAGGGCCGTGCGTCTGTCATCATTATCATCGTCGGTGATATATAAAAAAAGAGAGAGAAATGATAGCATCTGTGACTGACACCTGACACATTGATTCGCGCACCTGGATGGCTCTTGTGACGCGTGTGCGTTGATGCTGAGGCAGAGCGAGACGCGGAAACTAACAGAGACAGAAGCAG
>NC_051407.1:3396382-3396600 GCF_015228065.2 Penaeus monodon | reverse complement strand
TTATCAACAAAGCCACTGCTAACAAACAGACACCTATAGCAAAGTTTCCATAGTAATCCAACACCAAGCAAAAACATTTAAGCTGTTAAAAATCCATAGGCTTACAGGCCGCGTAGTGACAAAATAGAAAATGATATGCAAATATACTGAAGGGAACAAGAATACGAAAAAATATATGCAAATACGATGTAGATATCAGCAACAAACAAATACTTTCG
>NC_051407.1:3394941-3396202 GCF_015228065.2 Penaeus monodon | reverse complement strand
CAGGGAAAGACCGTAGCGTTGATTAGGTACATCGTGAGGTCTTTGTTGACGCCGACTGTGCTTGACGGCGTGACACTGTGATTACACGAGAAAAAAATCCATTCGTCATGAGTCTTTTTTTTTTCAAGTCATCGTTTTTTATTTTTTTTTGGGGGGGGAGGGGGGGGCGGGCTAGAGAGGACATAAAGTTCCGTTAGTTAATTTACAGGAATCGCGTAGAAGTGCAAGAGAAACCTCAACGCGTTAGCTGATTATGAAAAGAATAGTCTGCATCGGCAGATTATGAGACAAAATTCTCATCTACACAAAAAAAAACGAATATTAACCACTTAGATTTATAAGAAAAATAGCACCATCATACAAGCTGATTTTAAAACCAAATGGTACCTTTATACCACTCGTTTTTATAAATAAAAATTCCTCGTACCTTTATCCACTAATATCAAATTAAACCACGTTCCTATCACTACCATTATGCTACCATTATGCACACCGGAGGCAGTCCTAACCTGTACTAATGTGGTCGTACCTAATAGGCATTATTTAGGTTTACAGCTGTTGCTTCCAAGAGGTTATAAGCCCATTGCTATAACTCCATGAATCTTATGAGAATCACAACCCGCGGGCCGTAACATGCGATGGAAAATCATCCATGCGTGCGTAATTAAACGAAATAAAAGTGTTGCCAGAGGTAAGACGAATTCCCTGAAGAAAAAAAACACGGCTATAAAATGCCTATAAAGTAGTAAGAAAAAGTGTGAGAAAAGTAAGTAGGTAAAAAAAAGTGTGCAAAGGAATGTTGTTATCCTCGAGTTCCCTTGTTCTTCACCCGAGGGATAGGATAGCGAAGCAGATGGACCCTCAAGATCCACGCACATACAGGTTTACACGCACCTGTACTCTGCACACACGCGTACAGTTGCGTACACACATGTTAACAGGACATATGTGTACCGAAATAAAAACAACTGACCAAATAAACGAACTCCACAGGAAGATAATCACCAAAAAACAGAAAAAAGAAGGGAAAAATGTAGTCAAAGTTCCAGCGAATCACAAAAAAGAAGAAAAAAATAAGTTAGACCAGCGACGGAGGAGGGGCGGGCGAGGGACAAGACGGGCGGGCAGGGGTGGGCAGTACCCGCTGGCGCTGAAGAAGTACCGCACACTCCCTGTGGTTCTGGCCTCTTGGTGGGAGGGGCGGGGGGGGGAAGGAAGGCGGACGGGGGGCGTTGAACCGGCTAAGAATTGATGGGGGGGG
>NC_051407.1:3394477-3394567 GCF_015228065.2 Penaeus monodon | reverse complement strand
CAAGTGTGTTAGAAAAGTTGAGTGACCATTAGCAATTACAGCGAGTGTTGTGGTAACTGTGGAAGTGTTTAATGGTCATGGCCGTAATAG
>NC_051407.1:3393840-3394371 GCF_015228065.2 Penaeus monodon | reverse complement strand
CCCTGTAAGATGAATGGCTAAAACAGTCCTTAACCTTCTACCTTGACACTTCGAGAGCACAGCCATTTTCACTTCTACACTTCACATAAATGGAAAACAATCAGCCATTGCGATTAATCAGAGCGCGTCGCGAGGCAAGGCGGGTAGAAGAGACAAATGAAGTATTAATCAACCTCCGCCTCCAGGAACGCACGATGAACGGGATTTTTGACGATTAAGATGCTGCTAATTGCGTTTGCCGACACGCGCCTCGGCTTCGAAGCGCGTTTGCCTTTGTCGTTTGCGCTGCATGTTAGCGGTTGTTTGTTTTTTTTGTTTCTTTGCTTTTGTGAGATTCTTAATTGCTAGGAGGAGGGTTTAGCTTAGCCAGCTTTATGATCATAACGGATTGGGATTACAATCGCTGTAATGTGTACATGAAAATGAGTGTACATTACACATATACATGCAGTTACAATACACACACACACATGCCGTTACGATACACCCACATATACATCCAGTTAGATTACACAAATACACATGCGAAAT
>NC_051407.1:3393342-3393715 GCF_015228065.2 Penaeus monodon | reverse complement strand
TCTTATAACAAGCCAATGCACGCAAATATATAGCACAATCATACACATACAAGTATATACAATAAATTCACACCCATGAACAGGAAACATACAGACAGACATTTACAGTTATCTTAATAAACACATATCCGAACGCAGGCAAACACAACACTCAATATAAAACAAATTCGAGGAAATGAAATGAGTTGTTAAACTGACATGTTATCGAGAACAGTTAAGACCCCCCTGTATGGCAATAATTTAACCGTGTTTGTCCGTTAATATGGTAATACTCGCTTATCTTAATTAGGTTGCTCGTTGTTATGCAGTTTATATGAAAGGGAGAGATAGTCCTTATTGCATAGTTTACATATAAAGAAAGTTTATCCCAGAT
>NC_051407.1:3393041-3393275 GCF_015228065.2 Penaeus monodon | reverse complement strand
CAGAAAATTCGATTAAAGCTTTATAACCCATATTGATATCAAATAACTATTTAATCCACAATCCAACGTTAATAGCTTGCGTTTTAGTACCAAGAACTACTACCAGACTCATCTCCTTTACCTGAATAAATCCACAGGTCATTGCCCGAGTCCCCAAGTACACCACTAGGCCGGGATAAGGTCACATCCTACCTGGGGTATTTAACAGGTCCCGCTACCAGCCGCAGGACAGAT
>NC_051407.1:3392877-3393004 GCF_015228065.2 Penaeus monodon | reverse complement strand
TAACGAGGTTTGCGGCAAAGGAGGCTCTGGTAACACTGCTCCCGACACTGGCTCTGCTGGGGGGCGTGGTCGGTCTTTGGGGGAAGGGGGGAGGGGGGTTAGCTGGTTAATGGATTATCCTGAGGGC
>NC_051407.1:3391962-3392775 GCF_015228065.2 Penaeus monodon | reverse complement strand
AGAGCGGCGATGAGAGCGATAACTGTGCCGCTATGATACCTCGCGGGTAGGCGTGTGGGCGTTGGGTGGGCGGGAGAGAAGCCATTCGAACATTCTAGAAGCCGAATAATGATAATTCCAGTCTGCAACATCTCGGCCGGACTCGAAGAAAAGCGTTATTTTTTTTATGTCATCAGTAAAAGAAAAAAAAATTATATAATTTACTTGCGTATTTAACGAAAAAACATAAGAAGTACTTTTTTGGGGGGAAAGTGAAGGGAAGGCGGTAAGGTTGTAGTACAAGAAAGTTCAAAGTCGTGATGTACTGTTTTTTCCTTCTTTTTTTTTTTCGTTATCGCTTTTGCGATCGCATTAATATTTTCAGCGTTTAATCTCATTACAACACACGCAACCTAGAACCGAAATCGAAGAAAAAAATTAATTATGAACTTCAGAATATTTTTTTCCCGCGCAATCGTGAACAAGTTTCCCGCCAAAATATTTGAAAAGGAAATCGCTGTCGTTCTGTCTTTTTCCTTTTTATTTTCTTTCGTTATCGCTTTTTCCGAGCCCGTTAGTAGTTTTAACGTTTCATCTTATTACAAAACACGCAATCCATCACTCATATTCAAAGAAGTTAATTATGGACTTCAGAATATTAAGTCATGAACAAGTTTCCCGCCAAAATTATTTGAAAAGGAAATCGCCGTCATTCTTTTATTTCTCTCTCCCTTTCTGGCACCCTGCGACCTTTGTGTCAACTATTACGGTTTCGTGAGATGCGTAAATTGTACCTTTATGTCCCAGACACCCACGCTGTCTCGCTCTTAAGCG
>NC_051407.1:3391755-3391830 GCF_015228065.2 Penaeus monodon | reverse complement strand
TGGTCCTCTAACGTTGTGCCTTCGATTTATTTGATCTCTGTTTGGAATTTCCATGTCTTACGGTTTATATTCCTC
>NC_051407.1:3391280-3391618 GCF_015228065.2 Penaeus monodon | reverse complement strand
TCATCGAACGTCTATGAACATGCAAGAGAATGATACCTTTTGTATATTTCCCCAAACTTCCTCCATTTTTTTTCCTTCTTCGCATCAGTCGGTCTTTGTCGCCGCGGAACTTCCTCTTTTCCCTCCTTGCAAAGACCCCCCCTCGACCTAAGACCACCGGAGTGTGCAGGGCGGTTAAAACAAGTCTTTATTCCGCTATGACGCAACACTTTCATCGTCTGCTCTTTCGTTCCAGCTTCGACTTAGCGTTCATTTACTTTCTCTTTCTCTCTCCACCTCCTCTCTGTCTGGCTCTCTTCCATGCTCTACTCTCATTCTCTATCTATTTATCTATTTTC
>NC_051407.1:3390949-3391196 GCF_015228065.2 Penaeus monodon | reverse complement strand
GTCTTTGCACACACACGCAAAGTACACAAACAATTGTCTTCATTTACCGGTTTCCTTCATTGTGAGCGTGGAACAATGTCTGGCGCGAGGAGCTAAACATAGAGTGAGCAATATAGTATAGAGCAGGGTTGCACCTTCACTCGCCGTGGCTGCAGTGTTGCAATATATCCCAGGGCGACTGTGATTTAGAGGCAAGCCAAAAAGAATGTTGATTGGGTGGAGAGTGCGTAGTGGCTTGGCTGTGCCC
>NC_051407.1:3390187-3390809 GCF_015228065.2 Penaeus monodon | reverse complement strand
AGTGCCAAAGGGAGAGTTGAAAGAGAGGGGTGGATGATGGCGCGTCAAGGAGGGTTGAGGTTTGAATAGCCTGGGACCAATAGACGATTCTCCAACTTGTCAAACGAAAACGTGACTAGTTTATCCAAGATATTGACGACGCTTTTGAGGGCTAAATCTAAAAAAAAGAAAGAAAAAAACTTTTGGTAAATTTCTTCTTTTTTTCAGTGTATGAAGTAATTTATTTTCATCATCTCTTTAATCTAAAGCGAAACTTGTTGCGGTTAAGAAAATCTTCCTTCAGTCTTCACACGCTTGGAACGTTCACACGGAGCGGGGAAAAATCGAGGAGGGGAAAAAAATATATATTCGCAACGGCTCTCAAATGACACAAAACCCCGCTTCGTTTTCCTCGATTATTCAGGCATGAAACTCCATCTGATCAACGTTACTTTCTCCCGAAATCAGTTAAATGACAAAGCGACGAAGCCCAGGCATGGTGACTCCTGCCTTGAGAAGGTCACAAGGCGGAGGAAAATGGAGTGCTTGAGTCGCTTTCTCTCGAATCTTCCCTTATTGGGGCTTTTGGATACTTCGCGTTGGAGAGATACTTGTTGTCTGCTGCGGTCTGTGGTTTAATACA
>NC_051407.1:3389098-3389876 GCF_015228065.2 Penaeus monodon | reverse complement strand
TCGTCGAAAAAGGTGTTTGAAACTGAGTATTCCACAGATTGCAGGTTGCAGGTCAACATGCGGCATGAGAAATCCTTGAAATAAACAAACGCTTTGCTAGTGTGTCCTAGACCTGTCCTTGTAATGGTGAAGAAATGGTAGTTTCATCCGGTGCTATTTAGTGCTGGTGGTAGTTTCCGAGATGATAATGGTAGTTTCTCCAGTGCTAATGGTAGTTTCCGAGATGCTAATGGTGTTTCCAAAATGATAATGGTAGTTTCCCCGACGATGATGGTAGTTTTCAAGGTGATAATGGTAGTTTCCCCGACGATGATGGTAGTTTTCAAGGTGATAATGGTAGTTTCCAATTGATAATGGTTGTTTTTCCAGTGCTAATGGTAGTTTCCCCGTTGCCAATAGTAGTTTCTCTGTTGGTAATGGTAGTTTCCCCGTTGCTAAGGTAGTTTCCCATTGCTAATGGTAGTTTCCAAGATGATAATGGTAGTTTCCCGCTGCTAATGGTAGTTTCCCCGTTGCTAATGATCGTAGATCATTAGCAACTACCAGTAAAGATTTAAGTGGTCGTCATACCCAGCCCGTACGACTTTTTCCGACCAACGACCAGAATTGATTAGTTAATTAGCATTATTCTTAATTTTATCTGATACCATCGGAGTGGTATTCGCAGGTACCGAGCATCCCCAACTCCCGCGATTGATCTCCAGTCACTACCACAAGTTACCAGTCTACAGTTACTATTACAACCGTTACCCACTTATTTACTCTTCGAAGTGTTTGT
>NC_051407.1:3388558-3388897 GCF_015228065.2 Penaeus monodon | reverse complement strand
ATGATGGAGTGCTAGCACGATACACGGAACGAAATCACCTCCAAATAACACCTCCCCATAACTCCCTCTTCCCCCACCACCCCTACCTTCTCCCCTCTCCCCCACCACCCATACCCTCTCTCCTCTCCCCCACCACCCATACCCTCTCTCCTCTCCCCCACCACCCATACCCTCTCCCCTCTCCCCCACCACCCATACCTTCTCCCTCTCTTACCAGCTGGGGGGGGGGGGGTGGCTTCTTGTCAGCGTCTGCGGCTGACGTGACGCCCAGCCCGCGTGTGTGACGTCCTTCCCGTAACACCTGTTGCTTCCTCGTCACGTGTGTGGTGATTGGCGTGC
>NC_051407.1:3388194-3388404 GCF_015228065.2 Penaeus monodon | reverse complement strand
TACAGACAGCCAGACAGAGTTAGAGAAAGATACAGGAAGGTGAGGAAGAGACAGAAATGAGTAGGAGAGAAATTCAGAATGCAAAGAGAAGTGGAGACAGAGTGAAGGAATGAGACAGAGCTGTGAAAAAAGGAGAGAGGGTGGAAAGGCCACTTGCCCGCGCGCCCCTGAAGGTAAGGGGCAAGTGAATATCGAATTTACACGTTCGAT
>NC_051407.1:3386677-3387725 GCF_015228065.2 Penaeus monodon | reverse complement strand
AGATTCCTCCTCCGCTGACAACACTCTCAGGGACCGAATACCTGAGCCATGACCACCAGGCTCGGAGTGCACACCAGACCTTCCCCTTTTAACGGCTTAAGGTCACGCGCTCCCTTGAAACCCACTTTGGTAGGTTAAAGGAAACGTTTCCGCTGGGAATTGTATTTTCTATTTTTTTTTCTTCTTTTATTGAACGGAGAGAATAGAGAAGGTTCGTTGCGGTCGATCGGACGTGGTAATGAATTACGCGGGGACGTTGTATATAAGGAAATGCCGCGGACATTTTTTTTTCTTGTGTGTGCAACGGACTGACATCCAAACAGCTGTCCATGAGGTGTGGCTGTTTTTCATTTTCTTTTTTTTTCACACGAGGAATGGAAGTGTGTAATTAAAACCCCCTTTTTATACCCATCTTTAATTACGATAAGTATGCAGATCGCATCGATAAATAGGACGCTTATTACGAGCAAGAAGTGTGTTTGAGGTCATTCTGCGGCTGCTATGGCCGGCGCCGCCAGCCGGACTATACAAATACTCTGACACACCCACCGCAAGCTCCCATTTACCTCGGTTGTTACGGGGATAATGATGGCGGCGAAATAATCATGTCGAAGATGAAATGGAGGAGATGAAGTAGGAATGTCCCAGAAAATGACGTCATCGCGAATCCGTTATCCTCCGCAGGGATACCAACCGTTCCTTTAGACGGGCATGGAAGTGTGAATGCTATTGTGTTTAATACATGCGTTGTTCTAAGTTTCTATTGATTTCTTCTTTCTCATTATTTTTTCCTACTTTCCCCCCAAGTTCATTCTTCCCTCAACCTTGCACGAAATCCAATGCTCTTAATCTTTTACGCCGTGTGCGAGAGAGAATATATAAATAAGCAAAAGAGTGCGTAGCAGCTTTGGCCAAAGGGGTTGGAGAGGAACGTCACAGCGAGTGCCTGAAGGCGGGAGACCAATCAGGAAATTCCTGAATATCATGAACTTTGGCGTCATGGGGTAGACCTACTTCTGTCTCCGCTGCTGCTGTGAAACGGTGTTTG
>NC_051407.1:3386108-3386391 GCF_015228065.2 Penaeus monodon | reverse complement strand
CAGATGCATCTGTAGTAGATAAAGTTTAATCCAGATAATCATTAAAAAAAGATGTCGATTGCAAGAACAAACACACAAGTATTTTTAGCAGACATTGACCCTCACCCAGACGGAGCGTTATAAACCGGAAATGGTGAAAGATGATATGCATACCGTCCAACGTATTACGAGGCTGGCACATGTTTAAGCATGCTTCATTACACAAGGCTGAATACTATGTTTGCACGCACGTGATTGTGTGTGTATGTACAGTAGCTGTGCGCTGTGCCTTTCCATATTTCTT
>NC_051407.1:3385559-3386083 GCF_015228065.2 Penaeus monodon | reverse complement strand
TAAAGCTTGTATGTATTTGCATATGAAAATGTTTATTTTGTCTTAGGCTCTAACTCGCCAAAAACTCAAACCTTGCCGGGAAATTTATGTGTTTATTTCAGCCACAAACTGCAGAAGTTCCACGGAGCAATTTATCCCTTTCACGCGTTAGCATTACCTCCTTCCTTCCTTTGTGTCGCAACAGGCGAGAAACAGATCAGCGTACGTTAAGATATGATACAAATTGCGCAAAAATGGCCCGAAATTCGGAGCGCGAATCGGGAGCGTTAATATTGCAACGCTCGGCTCTGCAAACAAGCTATTGTACCTTGGCTGGCGCGGTTTATGCGAAGTGAGGGCCATTACGAATGCGATTCTGTGGCTGGGATCTCTTGGTCTTATTTTTATCTCGTGCGGGAAAGAGAGGGAAACTTTATGAAAGTGAGACAAAGCGCTTTATCGGGAAAGTTGAATGCTCTTGTGTGCGTTGCTCGCATTGTTGCCACACGCATCATTTTCATCGATTTCCAAATGAGTTTGGAGTG
>NC_051407.1:3384741-3385013 GCF_015228065.2 Penaeus monodon | reverse complement strand
AAGAGTCTTCAACCAGCCTCCGGTTCAATACTTGGGAGTAAGTTCCTCTCTCTCTCTTATTTTTTCGTTTTTCTCACTTTCTTTCGTTTTTTTAGTTATCTTTGTTCTTTTCATTTGTTTTGGTTCCCCTGTTTGTTTGGTCTTCCCTCTCGTTGGTGGTTTTTCATTATTTCTTTATTTCTGTTCCCTTTTTTTTCTTTCGTATTTTTTCTAATACATTTTTGTTCAGTTTTTTATTTCCAGTATTTTATCCTTTTTTATCTATTTTTCCT
>NC_051407.1:3384175-3384675 GCF_015228065.2 Penaeus monodon | reverse complement strand
AGTTGTTAAATCAATCGCTAATTAGTGATTCTATTATCATCATCACATCATCACAGTCCCACAGTTAAACATCATTAAACAACCATTGATTATTGATGTTAATCATAACATCGCAATGCCACCATTTTTTCTCTTTTTTTTTAATCGTAAATCATTAAACAACAACTGATTATTGATGTTAATTATACCATCATTACACCACCAATTTTTTATCGTTTTTTATCGCAAGCAATTAAACAAGCGTTGATTATTGATCTTGTTATTGCCTCTTTATCATTATCATATTATAACAGTACCACAGGTCGTCCTTGCTGTGTATCAGGGTCATTCGGCTTAAGTATTGCAATGCAATTTCGGGTGGCGTGTTGCGTCAAGGCCAAAGAAGTGGTGCAGGTGATGGCGTGCAATTATTAGCTCACGTTTCGAATAGAGGAAGAGGGTGTTGTGAAGAGAGAGAGAGAAAAAAATGTATTTGGTATGTTTTATACATATATTTTGTC
>NC_051407.1:3384036-3384108 GCF_015228065.2 Penaeus monodon | reverse complement strand
TATATGCATCCTTTCATAGAATTTTGTGAATAACGAAAGTTTATGAGAAATTAAACACGGGAAAAATCCTGG
>NC_051407.1:3383649-3383772 GCF_015228065.2 Penaeus monodon | reverse complement strand
AGTTTTCCCCGAGATTTGTCTCTCTGCAAGTGTGGGTTCAGCATCCCCTGTATTTATGGCCGCGAACACAGTTTTGTTAGTTTAAGCGATCTCCTGAGATTACGGGTCTCGTTGGCGGTCTAG
>NC_051407.1:3382815-3382967 GCF_015228065.2 Penaeus monodon | reverse complement strand
ACAACCTAAAAACTAAAAACACGATATTCTGATTTGCATACACAGATTCACCAGCTGGTCATCCATTGGTTTTCAATACTCCTAAAACCCTAAATGTATTTTTTATTGGTGATCTGAGGTGGCTGATTTGAATTCTTTGCTTCGTAGATTTT
>NC_051407.1:3382332-3382438 GCF_015228065.2 Penaeus monodon | reverse complement strand
TCATTGTTTTCTTTATTCTAATCTAATAATCTAATATACACGCGATACACACGATAAGTCATTCACAAGTCATGCACTGCTAACATGTGTGGTCTGTCCGTCATGC
>NC_051407.1:3382233-3382301 GCF_015228065.2 Penaeus monodon | reverse complement strand
TGGAGTGAAGTATATTGCTGTTTTCGTGATTTCTACATCTTTATCACGATTTTTTTTCATTCGTCTTC
>NC_051407.1:3382062-3382175 GCF_015228065.2 Penaeus monodon | reverse complement strand
GGTTGTGATTTTGATGTCATGACGGGTTTATTTGAAGATCGTCTGTGCACGAAAGTGATTGGTAATATTGCAGAATTGTGTTATTTATTTGTGGTTCCTGCTCGGTGAATTAA
>NC_051407.1:3381611-3381949 GCF_015228065.2 Penaeus monodon | reverse complement strand
CCTCGAAATTAACGAGGTCGTATTTCAACCCATAATACTTCTCTGTCACGGCCGCATAAATATCTTGAGACCCGCGTTATTTCCACCGCAAATGAGGCCGCGCGGAGACGCCTCGAAACACCTCTGTTCCCCCCGAGGGTTGGAGGTCGACTGTCAACTCCAGAGTCACTTGGGAGATGCAGGAGTTTCGTAAGTGAGGAGTGGGTTCGGGTGGGTTGGTGGGTTCGGGTGGGTTGGTGGGTTTGGGTGGATTGGTGAGTTCGGGTGGGTTGGTGGGTTTGGGTGGGTTGGTGGGTTCGGCTGGGTTGGTGGGTTTGGGTGGGCGGATAGATAGGTCG
>NC_051407.1:3381300-3381445 GCF_015228065.2 Penaeus monodon | reverse complement strand
AAAAGTTCTCTGAGTCTGCATCTTAAGGGTAACGAGTTTCATCTCAAGAGCATCACCTGCCGGCCCGAGCGACGCACGCACGGAGGAGGGTGGTGGTGGGGGTAGGGGGGGGTCGTTCGAAGCTTCCTGGTGGTCATGTGAAAAC
>NC_051407.1:3380851-3380999 GCF_015228065.2 Penaeus monodon | reverse complement strand
ATAGGGCACACACCTTTTTTTTCGTGTTTATATCTTCCAGAAGGGGTGGAGGGGGGTGGGGGAGAGAGATAGGGAGGGTGGGGGGGTGAAAGGGGGCGCGTCTCCCCCTGCTGCACGGTTAATATCAGTCACGGTAAAGTGGTCGATG
>NC_051407.1:3380693-3380787 GCF_015228065.2 Penaeus monodon | reverse complement strand
AATCCCGGTAACCCCCCCCCCCCCAATCCTTCAGGCGATCCGCGTCCCAGGTGTACAAAGCTGTTATTGTGCGGTTTTCTTATTTACGTTTCCT
>NC_051407.1:3380229-3380434 GCF_015228065.2 Penaeus monodon | reverse complement strand
TCCCTCTCATTTCTTCTTCTTCTCTCACATCTTTCTTCAGTAATTAGAAAAGGAAAGAAAATGGTAACGGACTTAAAATAAGTTCGTACCTTCCTGTTCGTTATAAGCTTTGTTAGTTCTCCTCCGAAGCGAGACAACCAACACGTCTCACGAAAGTAAATAAACTATTTTATTTTTATCTTCCCGTCATTTGTAAGAACCTTCC
>NC_051407.1:3379830-3380204 GCF_015228065.2 Penaeus monodon | reverse complement strand
CTACATTCCTTGTTTATCGGCTCACACGCTTTTTTTTTTTTACCTTCGTTGTCCACTCTCATCATCAGATCGGAAGTCTCTTAAAGTCCCGTTAATCTCCACAAACTGTCCGCCACTTGGAGCGCATCGCTGAGGGAAATAAAAAGAGATGGTTTGTCTCGGGTGGTAATTTCTTTTCGGAAATTATTATCTGGATGCGATGGTAGCGGTCATGGCTCGCGGATGGTGGTTTAATGTGATGTTTTGGAGATGTGATGTAGGGGATGCGTGAGCATCGGTGTGTGTGTGATGCTTTAGGATGTGATCGAGGGGATACGTGTGTGTCATTATTTCTTTTCTTGTCATCTTTTATCGATAAATGGCTTGAGTGTGTG
>NC_051407.1:3379526-3379628 GCF_015228065.2 Penaeus monodon | reverse complement strand
TTCTTTCTCAGCCGCAGAAAAAGAACGTAATTCCTCGAAAGACAAAGAGCCACGACGAGAGAGATTGAATTCTTAGGAACTCGGAGCTTGGAGTGCCATTAA
>NC_051407.1:3379064-3379215 GCF_015228065.2 Penaeus monodon | reverse complement strand
GCTCAACAGTGCACAGCAAACAGCACAAGAGCAGGAGTTTGACCAGCATACACAGGAAGCAGTTGCAGCCTTCAGTTCAGTCTGCTGCGTGCTGGTCATCGGGCGAGAGCACATGGAGTGTACATTGTAAACAAATGCGGTAGTAATCTGG
>NC_051407.1:3378349-3378765 GCF_015228065.2 Penaeus monodon | reverse complement strand
AATATACAAAGTGTTTTTATAAGTATGATATAAGAGTTTTCGTAATCATTATATAAGTGTTTTTATAAGTATTTAAAAAGCATTTTCGCAAGTATTATATAAGTATTTTTTATAAACATAAAAATGTACAAATAAAAATCATAAGCATAATATAAGTATGTTCAAAGTATTATATTATATTAATATTTTCATAAGTGTTATATAAGTATTTTCATAAGTATTATATAAGTATTTCCATACGTATTTATATACATACATGTTACAAGAATTATACAAGTAATATATTATACAATAAAACCAACAGACATAGATACACACAGTTAACATTCGCACTTAAAATACAGACATAATTACACACAATTAAACAATCGCGTTTTTTTTAAGGCTCACGATTATAGGCCTATTAGCCAGGCTTA
>NC_051407.1:3377462-3377688 GCF_015228065.2 Penaeus monodon | reverse complement strand
AAGCCATCCTTATTATACAATATCCTACGCCTCAACGCCCCTATCCTTCACCCCCTCCCCCCCTCCCCCCCTTTAAGATTCCGCTAGTTCCCTTAGGATAAAAGTTCGGGTTGAGCGACTTTCGAGAATGCTCCGCAGCGGTCACTGTACCCGAGGAGTACTCTGTGCTCGGCACTGTAACTTACTGGGTATAGTGGCCTGTGGTTTGCTGAGGCTGTTTGTGTGT
>NC_051407.1:3376911-3377174 GCF_015228065.2 Penaeus monodon | reverse complement strand
ACCCACAAAGAAAGAAAAATAAGAAATACCCCAGTAATATCACACATAAACCAATAATAAGATAATAAGTAAATAAATTGATAAATTAAAACAAGAAAAAAAAAACAATAAAATGATAACACAATATACGAAATGAATAAAAGAATAAACACCGACTAAAAAAAAATAGAAAAAAAGAAATATGAGAAATAAGTAACACCGATAAAATAGAAGAAGAAAAGATAAAACAAATAAATCAGAGACACAAAGAGCATCCCAATTAC
>NC_051407.1:3376469-3376882 GCF_015228065.2 Penaeus monodon | reverse complement strand
CTCGCCAGCATCTTTCCCCCGCCATCAACTTGTCCGAAAGGTCGCGCGCTCTTTTTTCGCTTTTATTCCCGAACAATTATGTTTTCTTGGCGGTTGGTTGGTTGGTGTTCTGGTTTTAAGTGTAAGGCGTTTTAAGTTTTTTTTTTTTTAGTGTTTCGTTTTTAGGTGTTAATTTTGAAGTGTTCGTTTTTAGGTGTTCGTTTTTTTTTGGGTGTTTGATTAAGCTGCTTCGTTTTAAGGGTTCGTTTTAGGGGTGTTCCGTTTAGATGTTTGTTTTTAAGTGTTGCTTTTAAGTGTTTTTAAATAGATGTTCAGTTTGAAGTGCTCGGTTTTCTGTGTCTTATAACGGAATTATTTTATGTGTTCGTTTAAAGTGTCCGTTTTAAGTGGCGAGTCGTGAGGCGCTTGTTTTC
>NC_051407.1:3376301-3376447 GCF_015228065.2 Penaeus monodon | reverse complement strand
TGAAGGAGAGAAATAGGGAGAGGGAGAAAGGGGAGGAGGATGGGGGGAAAAGGGGAGAGGAGGAGAAGGAGGAGAGGGTGGAAGACGCTAAGAGGAGAGAGAAGAAAGAGGTGTAGGGAAATAGAGAGAAAAGGGGATGAAGCGAA
>NC_051407.1:3376172-3376246 GCF_015228065.2 Penaeus monodon | reverse complement strand
AGGGATGGAAAAGGGGAGAAGAAAAGAGGAAAACACAAAACGAACAAAGTTAAAAATAAAATAAAATTTTAAGA
>NC_051407.1:3375475-3375602 GCF_015228065.2 Penaeus monodon | reverse complement strand
ATGTATGTAAGTATTTGCCCCAGTGTGATTGTTTCAACGTGTGATTTTTTCCCCCATGTCCGCTTTTATTGCGTTAATTAACTTGTTTTAGCTCTCGCAAATCATAAAATCCTCAGAAGTGTGTTAT
>NC_051407.1:3375333-3375436 GCF_015228065.2 Penaeus monodon | reverse complement strand
ACACGTCAAGGATCTCTATTGTCTCGTAAGAATGACATTGTGAACGAGATCTGTGTTAACGTGATAAGGCTGGAAACTGGGCGAGATTTATATCAGTGTTCCT
>NC_051407.1:3375215-3375288 GCF_015228065.2 Penaeus monodon | reverse complement strand
GATAATGAAAAAAAAAGGCAACGGTTGTACCATATTCAGTCTTATGAAAAAAGAAATGTGAGATGTATACAAA
>NC_051407.1:3374447-3375122 GCF_015228065.2 Penaeus monodon | reverse complement strand
CTGACTGACTTATTAAGATAAACATAAATAGTTTTATTACATAATTCCAGGAACTTAACAGTGGTTCTCGTAATACTATTAATATCTGAACTTCTCTGAATAAGAAAAGCACAATAAAGTGAACGTTTAATAATTATAACTTTGATACCATTTTTCATGTTGTGTTTTTAGTTAATTTAAGAATACCTCATTATATATCAGACTCTAATTTATTACTAGATATGGTTCCTTGGTCCACCAAAATTACGGATCACTCGTCTTCATTCTTCCAGCGTCCACCATGAATCACCATGACACCATAACACAACACCATAACACCAGAACGTCACAACACCATACTCAGTTAACGAGACTTTTGGACCAAGGAACAGCGGACTTTTCCATCGCCCACCATGAAACCATACGTCATAACACCATATACCATAATACCAGAACACAACACCAAACACCAGAACATCACGGTACCATACACCAGAACATCAGAACACCAAACACCAGAGCATCACAACACCAAACACAAGAACAGAACACTAAAACATCACAACACCATAACATCACAACACCAGAACACCATACACAGTTAACCGCGCACATCACCGCAAGATGGCGCGCCGTTCACAATGTTTACGAAGGCGGCCATGCGAAGCCGTGACAGCTTTACACTTCCTGGTGGCA
>NC_051407.1:3373818-3373960 GCF_015228065.2 Penaeus monodon | reverse complement strand
AAATCTGGCCATTTCTCCCTATAAGCCGTCCTGATTCGATTCTTACGGTCACCCAAAAACCTCCTTTATTTCGCTTATCATAAATATTTTTTCCTTCATTTATATTTAATTTCGTATTCTTTGGTGCGTAACGTTTGGCGAG
>NC_051407.1:3373349-3373522 GCF_015228065.2 Penaeus monodon | reverse complement strand
ACAAATAGTTAATGATTTGTAAAGTTTTTTTCCCCCGCGGTCGGATGTCGATGCCGTTTTGTGCCGGCGGTCTCTGCGTCAATGACCAGTCCGGTTCCGTGTATAGGAAGCCGGGTTTTTCAGCCGGGTTTACTTAAATAATCTTCATATAATCTTATATGATCTTTTGCTAG
>NC_051407.1:3372803-3372925 GCF_015228065.2 Penaeus monodon | reverse complement strand
TGATACCGTGTCAATCACGATGTATTAACGACTTCCGGCCTTCCTCTCTTCTACGACCGACCAAGACATTCAGGTCGTTCTGGGGAAACATTTTCCCAAAGGTGGTAATGAACGGTCCAATG
>NC_051407.1:3372300-3372570 GCF_015228065.2 Penaeus monodon | reverse complement strand
TCTCCTTTCTCTTCGGGTTCCAGTGACTGAACTTCAATCACAGCCTGGCTTTCCTGCCGGATAAATACCTCACCAGTATTTTTAGGTTCCAGTCATCAGTTCCCTTCTAGTTACTCCCGGTTACCCAGTGTTTACCGGTCGGATCCTCCCGGTTCGTTTCCCTTCTCCATTTTCATTGGTGGTTATTTTGTTTTATCTATTTTTTTCCTTTTTTTTCTTTTTTGTTCTTGCGTTTTTATAAGGTCGAAATCTGATATGCATATTTCGTTT
>NC_051407.1:3371766-3372003 GCF_015228065.2 Penaeus monodon | reverse complement strand
CGCCTGAATAGAAGTCTGTGTAAACTCTTCAACTCGAAACGCTTTGAACCTTTTGTCCTCAAGTTGAATTGTTTTTGATTAAGACGCCAGTCATGTTTCAGTCATGTTACTTCGAGTCACAGTTCTTCATCTCACTCATGTCACTTCCATTGAGATATCAGAACTGTTAATATTAAAGGGGATTTCGATTCATCAGATATTATGAATAATTAAGTGTGGGGGGGGAGAACTTGACGA
>NC_051407.1:3371210-3371492 GCF_015228065.2 Penaeus monodon | reverse complement strand
ATACATACGTGTTTACAAGCTTACATGCATATAAGTATGTCAGAATCCCTTTTTAATCAATGTTTTTTTCTTTCTTTGCCCGGCAGGTTTTGGATATCGGCTTCAACCTGATCACGCGAGTGCCCCTAAATGGGTTCAGGGCCGTCACGTCCCTGACTCTCCTTGCGCTGGACGGAAACCCCCTGAACACCGTCCCTGAGCAAGCTTTTTCCCATCTCAATACCACCCTGA
Source organism: Penaeus monodon (assembly GCF_015228065.2). Classification (NCBI taxonomy): domain Eukaryota; kingdom Metazoa; phylum Arthropoda; class Malacostraca; order Decapoda; family Penaeidae; genus Penaeus; species Penaeus monodon. The sequence continues at coordinate 3,371,261 of NC_051407.1, read as the reverse complement.
GGGGCTTCTCCGTTGGTGAGTGTGCGGGTCGTGTTCGTGGTCAATTCGGGG
>NC_051407.1:3370417-3370807 GCF_015228065.2 Penaeus monodon | reverse complement strand
CTACGTATGCATGATTGACTCTTGTCCCGTCAATGATTTGCATACCATTATCCGCGTGCAGTCAGGGCTGCATGCGAGCTCAACAGCGGGGAATTAATGAGAACATTTTCTGCCCAACTCACTGGCGGCCGCCTGATCCTCGCCCTTGCTTGCAGGCGGGCGGTTCCTGCAGTGCGACTGTCGCGTGGCCTGGATAACGGAGTGGATTCGCGACTACGACCTGCAGGTGACGTCGCGCGAACGCAACCCCCAGTTCTGCGGGCAGCCCCCGGAGCTTCGGGAGCGTTCGTTCTACCAGGTGAACCCCAACGAGCTCGCCTGCAACGCCTCCGTCACCGAGGACCCGCTGTTGCCTCCCTCAGAAGCCGCTGCTACTACCACTTCCGTCAG
>NC_051407.1:3370295-3370360 GCF_015228065.2 Penaeus monodon | reverse complement strand
TCAGCCGCCTTCCACGACCGCCGCCGCCGCCACGCAGCGATCGGAACCTGACGTGAGATTTCGAG
>NC_051407.1:3369606-3370000 GCF_015228065.2 Penaeus monodon | reverse complement strand
GAGCCCATGGATTAAGCAGTCCTCCAGCGCTAACACCCCCTCGCCCCCCCCCCTTCTGCAGGCCACGTCCTACCGCCCGGGCACCGCCATCAGGCCCGACACCGGCAGCCGCCCTGACGAAGAAGGCCCCACGGGCGTCGGGAGCGTCGGCAGCATCCAGCGCGGCCCCGGAGGAGAGAGTCCCTCTGGCGGAGGCGCAGCAGGACGCCCCACCTCCTCCTCGTCGCCGTCCTTCGACCTCCCCCCCACCAGGTCCCAGCAGCGCCCCCCGAGGATCGAGCGCCCCCCGTCGCAGCCCGTGCCCTCCGCCTCCAGGCCCAACCTCGTGCTCAGGACCGACGAAGACGAAGGCGCTGACGATTTCTTCGGGGCGAGGGCGCAGGTGCCCTACGTG
>NC_051407.1:3368205-3369256 GCF_015228065.2 Penaeus monodon | reverse complement strand
TAAAAATATAAAGGAATTTAATGAGAAAAAGAGAGAAAAAGGAGGAATTAAAAAAAAATGTGTTGTCTTAGAACATCATTTTTTTATACATTTTTATACATATATACATACATGAATTATAAAAAATACTAGATGTATTTCGAGAATAACGCTAATGACGATAATTTTTTTTTTTTTTTCTATTATTAATCCTCGTCATGTTTTGCTCTATCATTAATCTACGTCATTGTTTTCCTTTATTATTAATCCACGCCATTTTTTTCCTTTGTCATTAATCCACATCTTTTGTCCGCAGGTTATCGTTCAACACGCCTACAGGAAAGACAATTCAGTCATTATTCAGTGGGATTCTGAAGTGTCCAATATCCTAGGCTTCAGGGTGGTTTACCGTCTCTTCGGCGACAAGAATTTCAAGGTAGGGCTTCAGTTCTTCAGCGCTGAAGTCGGTTTATTTCGGTAACAGTTTTAATTTTGAATATATTTGATATTAAAATAAAAAATAAATAACGATCGGTGGAAACGGTTTCCATCAAAGAAAACGTTACTGAGTATGCCTTTTACGATGGTAGACGAAGGTGTTTTGATGATTTTTGATGATTTATTCCTCGTGTGTTTGGGTTACAACACACTCCAGCCAAATCGTCATGATCATCTGTCCATAATACTACGATCCAATATACTGTAGAATAAACGAAGTTAATCCCTCCTTCCCTTCGACAGCTGGGTCCTCCTCTCGCGGCCTCAGAGCGGGAATTCAAAATCAAAAACGTCCCTACTCAGGAGTGCATCGTCGTCTGCGTCGTGTCCTTGGAAGATGTGAACGTCACCCCTAGCAAGTAAGTTCCTCCCCTTCCCCCCCTTTCCCACCTCCCGCCTTTATCATCCGTAGTATCAAAAAGGAAGGTTATTTTGAGTACCTGTGAATTATTGATACTGAAGCTTGTTTTAAGTGTTCGTGTTTTTAATATTGAAATTGTGTTTTTTTGTTTTCAGTGTCTGTGAAATATTTATATTGAGGTATATTGAGATATGGTGAAATATTGTTTTAAAA
>NC_051407.1:3367818-3368142 GCF_015228065.2 Penaeus monodon | reverse complement strand
TTAGGGTCCTTTCCAAATGTTGAAACTGAGGATTGTTTTAAGCGTCTTTTGATCTTAGGGTCCTTTTGAAATACGGAAATTGAGGTTTATTATAAGTACCTAATCCCCACCACCCCCACCCCCCTACCCCCCGCAGCGTCCAGCACTCCCAGTGCCGCGAAATCCGGACGGAGACGTCGGCCGCGATGCACATGGACACCATCATCATCGCGGCGTCGGCGGCCATCTGCGGCACCGTCATCATCGCCGTCATCGTCTTCATCTGCTGCAACCGGAAGCGAGGCAGCCGCAGGGACGAGAAGAACGGCATCCCGGCCGTGCTGA
>NC_051407.1:3367330-3367782 GCF_015228065.2 Penaeus monodon | reverse complement strand
TGGGCTCCGGTACCCTCGGGGGCGGCGGACACAAGGCCGACTGGGACACGATCTCCATGTACTCGCAGAGGTCGATCCCGAGGGCCAGGATGTACCACATGGATAAAGGTAGTTGCGGTCGCTCTTCTGGGGATTTTCTGCTCTTTTTATGTTTTTTTTTTGTGTTTTTGTTTTGTTGTTGTTCTATGCTTTGATTCCGTCCCTGTCTTTATGGGATTTCGATTTATTTTTGCTTTTTTGAGTTTCTGCTGCTGCTTGGCTTTTTTTTTTTTTTTACTTTTTTTTCTTTTTTTCTTTTTTTTTAAGTCTATGCAATTCTACGGCTGTGATATTGGCTGTGAGCTTATTTATCTATTTTCACGAATTGTTTTACTTCCGTTTTTTTTTTTCTCTCTCTCTAGAAAGGGTAGGGAAGTGAGTTCATTTTAATACAATTTGAGATGTAGTTGTTG
>NC_051407.1:3366968-3367306 GCF_015228065.2 Penaeus monodon | reverse complement strand
TCAATAACGTCAAGGAATCCTCCATGCCGTCAACACGTCCCTCTCGTCGCCGTCGTTGTTGTGTTGTCATGGCGACCTCTCCCCGCAGGCTCCGTCAACAACGGCTTCATCCCGGACGACGCGCGCTCTCACATCTCTCACGCGTCGTCCAAACACATCCCACGACCCCGCTCGATGGCCGACGGGCAGAGCCAGAGGTCGTACTCGGCTCTGAGCGCCGCCCACCTCCGCCACACGCCCGCCTTCAACCCCGGGCTCGGTCTCTCTCGCCAAGGTGGGTTCCTCGCCGCCTCGCCCTCGACTCGCGGATGGGCGGCTGGTCACGCTTATGCTCGGGG
>NC_051407.1:3366082-3366836 GCF_015228065.2 Penaeus monodon | reverse complement strand
TAATCGATAATGATTAGAGTAGAAGCTTCATAGAATAATGCTGATTCGATTTTGTAGACGAGAAGGATAAAAAAAATATTTTTGCTTTGCTTAAGACGTAGGCTATAAATTTACCCAGAAATGTAACTAATATTACTGCTTATTTATATAATTTTCACCAAAATACCCCATATTTTAATGCAGTGTCAATGTTCCACGGTTATTTACGTCTCTAAATTTCATCTTTGCATTTCTCTAACTTAGATTTTATTCCCTCCTTTAAAAAGAATAATAATATGACGATCTCCATGTTATTTTTGAACAGCATAACATAAGGTGTAAGGGTGCTCTATGGTTGGAATTTCCTCTTGTTTCAACTAGAATGATTTTAAAGGTTTTAGGGGTCAAGAAAAGACGAAGAAAATTTGTGATAATGATGTAGGAATTTATTGTAATAAATGAAAATAGCAAGGAATGAAAAGTGATGAAATTTTGATGTCATGATTAGTTAACATTAGTAAATAATATATGACATATATATGAATAAAAAAAAAAAATTAATGAGTGATGATTTGATATGATGATCAGTTCACTTTACCAAATGATTATGGATAATGATGATTTAGAAATAATTAAAAATATGAACATACGTGAAAAAAATAATTCCTTAATATCTAAAATGTTAAAATACTATCATGCATTTTCTTTGTCTTTCTTCAGGAAAAGGGAATTCATTATTTGCTTTTCAAAGTTTATTGTCCTTTTCTGGCTTATT
>NC_051407.1:3365925-3366047 GCF_015228065.2 Penaeus monodon | reverse complement strand
CTCTGCATGAATCTTTCCAGGTTTCTCTTGCGTAATTTCTTTGGTCGTGACTTATTTTCATGATAGGTAAACATCCCTTATGTGTTTATTCTTGCCTCGTTTTAATTTATTTTGTTTTGACT
>NC_051407.1:3364396-3364908 GCF_015228065.2 Penaeus monodon | reverse complement strand
TCCCCTTCACTGAACACTGTAGTTAAGAGATGCAGAAGAAAGCAACAGCAGGAGATTACAAGAATTACGTGATTTTACTGACAAATTCAAAACAGCCAGACACAAAAACAATTGCAATATTCGTAGACCCGAATATTGCAAGCCTAGCAATCGCCCTTCATAGGAGCGAGTCTACAATGCGCCCTCGTCTATTTGTAGACTCGACGGCTAGTTTGTGGCAGGACGCTCTCTTGCGAAATGATATCTACCTCCGCCAGCAGGGTCTAGTCAAGCTCTGACAACTTCAGAGGGTCTAATCTGCCTGAGGTACGTCTTGGCCTCTCCGTCAGATTAGCGTAGGTGTCTCTAGACTCGTAAATCTGCACTAACCTGTAGGCGATTCGCTGAGATCCGAACAGCGTTCCGGGGACTCGTCAATGGAGTCGCTGGTTCATACGTAGTGGATGAAGCATTTGTGTTGTTCACTGTAGAGATTAGTTGTCTCATCGTGTAGAAGTCATTATTAACTTCTA
>NC_051407.1:3363099-3364366 GCF_015228065.2 Penaeus monodon | reverse complement strand
CTGAGAATGATCGTAGTTACATTTGTTGGTTGCGATTGCAAGCGTAGTAAATTTTGTAACTGTTTCTTGTCATCTTTAATCATTTTATTGTCCTTCTTATTGCCTCCTTCATCACTCGCTTGCTTTGCTTGCCTCCCGCATGCTTGTCCTCCGCCATGCTTGCTGAGTTTTCTGCTTTCACTGCTTGTTTTTACGTCTCCGTGTTCATTACTTGTCTGCTATTTGATATCTTATGTTTTGACGATACTGGCTATATGATTTCTGAGTTTAACATATGCTCTCTGGGCGCGTTTCTGTTTCACCTTTTTTATTATTATCAAATCCCCAAAGAACATTAACATGTATAACCTGCGTTCTCCATCTTCTTCGATATTAATCAATGGTTATTTTTTACCAGTTTTCTTCCCGACAGACCTCAGCTTGTCCCGGCAGTCGCTGGCAGCCTCGCAGTTCAGCGCCGGGGGCTTCGGCACGGGCATGGCGGTCAACCCCAACGCCTTCGGGATGAGCGCCGCCTCCGCAGGCCTCTCCCGCGCCGCCTCCCAGCGCAGCGACCGCCGGCGACAGCGCTCCAAGTCCCGCGACCGCGCCGGGTCCCGCCTCAGCCACGCCGGGTCCACGCACTCCCTCACCGGATACGACACCGACAACTGGACCGACCACGACATGGACATCTACGTCGCCAGGAACCCGACTCGCGGGGGGCTCGTGCAGCTCTAGGACCCTCCAGTGCCCTCCAGTGGCTGAGGTCGCGTCCAGGTCCAAAGCTCCCTTATTTTGTTCTCTTTTTGAGGGAGTCTCTTCGTCTGTAGAGCTCGAGCGAGAGTCCTCGTTCTGCCGCAAGCCTCGTGTTCTGTAGATGGAAGGCTACGAAACCTCGGCATTGAAGCCTCTCTACAGCAGCAGGGCGTAGCGGCAACTTAACAACGAAGGCGCTCGCTGCATCATGCTCATGAAATTATACGTGGCACAATCATGGCACCGGATCTGTTCATGGTCCGTTGCTGGCCGTAGAGACATGGCATGCGTCATGAACATAGATCTTGCCCCCGAACTAACGCAAGTTTGCGTGGAGTGCGCACAGTCATACACGCATAATACCCATACCCCACAGTTTTCTACCCAATGTGTGTACCCCAGCCATGTGTTAGCTGTGTTAGGTAGACAGTGGTTGTTCAAGTCGTATTTCGAAGCTCACGTTGTCGTTTTTTCTGTGAATTAGTTGATTTTTTTTTGTATAGTTTGAAGTGCTTGGTATAGCATTTTC
>NC_051407.1:3362151-3363071 GCF_015228065.2 Penaeus monodon | reverse complement strand
CGAGACGTGATGTTAAAATGATACTAAAAATAACCCTAGGGTCTGAAAAAGGCCTAGGGACGAAGTTATTAGAATAACTTTACTAATCCGAAAAAATAGTGTGTTATACTTGTTTTTAAATGTCTTTTTTTTACATTGTTATGTACTGTGTGCTGTTGTGACAGTTCTCGTGTTACATTGTAAAATTACAAGTTGTGTTTTTTGAAGCCAGTTAATGTGTATGAAAGTTGTCTATGGCTTCTTGTGTATATTACTGTGATCACCGTCGATAAGGATTTTTCCTCTCTGTATTGCAAGGTTGAATACAGTCAAGTCGTCAGTACAGTGCATTAAATTTATACCAGCGTTCTCTGTATTTGGGCGAAATGCAATATGTTAAACTTAAGTCATTCTTCATTTTAGTCATTCATGGTTGTAATTCATCATTTCATGGCATAAATTACTCATCATTTACATATCTTAGAATAAGACTAGCAGTTTACCCTGTTCACAAACTAATATACATATCCCTCCCCCCCCTTTTGTTTGTTTGTTATAAATCGTGTTGTGAACCTTGCGTAAAGAGGTTACGCGAAATGAGAAGAAAAAGGCGGAAAAGATGTGAAACTAAACGGAAAAAAAATTGTGATAAGAAAAACAACAACAACAAAAAACTTTTTTTGGTTAACGAATTTTAGTCTGAACATTTACATAGACAAAGAAGTCGGGAGAAAGTGAACATAAGTGACCAGGCTTGTGGATGTTGCCAAGATTAAACTTAGTTTGTTTTTTTTTAATTCTAAGTGTCTTTAGTGCGTGCAGAAAGAAATTGTGTACAAACTAGTGGAAGGGCCTACGAGCCTAATCTATGTATTTATTGATACGTATATTACGTGCGTATTTATATATACAGTATGTACTGTATATACGTGCAGTGTGTC
>NC_051407.1:3361897-3362050 GCF_015228065.2 Penaeus monodon | reverse complement strand
TGATTGGAATTATCCACAGATCATGTTAACTTGACTACGTTTATTGCTAGTATAAGTCCTTTGTATAAAGATAAGTGTAATGAAGAAATAAAACAATAATGACAAATTTTGCATTTTACTGTTGTACCTTTCTTATGAGAAGAGAGAAAAACA
>NC_051407.1:3361134-3361676 GCF_015228065.2 Penaeus monodon | reverse complement strand
TTCTAATCAGTGCAAAGTATCGTAATTGCTAAACTAAACCAACACAGTTATCTGATCTGTGAATACTATAACATCTTTAAGATATCTCTAAAATTATTTGGTTTAAATGCTAACAGAGAGATATGATCAACAAAATAAATAAAGAATTGATAAGATAAAACTGTGCATCTAGCAAGCATCGCCAAAATTTTTACTATTTTGTTTATTTTATTTTATATTTTTTATTATCGTTTTTTTTTCTTTCTTTTATGTTCGTTTTCGTTCGCATTTTTTCTCGTTTTTTTCATGTTTCTTATTATTTTCGTGTTCCTTTTTATTCCCTTTTTTCTCCATATCTTCTTCCTCTATTTTATCAAATCTTCATCATATTCTTCATCTTCTCCTCTTTCTCCTCCTCTTCTTCCTATTTTTATTTCTCCTCCTCCTTTTTCGTTTTCATTTGTTGACTAATTATTCATTCCTTTTATTATTTTTACATCTACTTTATCACTCTTTCTCTTATTGTTATTTTTGCTATAACTATTAGCCTGTGACTAAATTAC
>NC_051407.1:3360839-3360929 GCF_015228065.2 Penaeus monodon | reverse complement strand
ACACTTTGATAAACAGATCGCCAATGATTGAATCGTGATGTTTACGAAGGTACAAATTTGCACATTTGCATCATATAGTTAATAATGATC
>NC_051407.1:3360687-3360788 GCF_015228065.2 Penaeus monodon | reverse complement strand
GGGGGGGGGGGATTTTTTCCGATGAGGTGTGTGAATTTCTTTACCTAAATTGCCGAATAATGAAAGAAATTTGATAAAGCATTTTCACAAGAGTTACCGAC
>NC_051407.1:3360451-3360651 GCF_015228065.2 Penaeus monodon | reverse complement strand
TTACAGTTATGTATCTGTTTTTTTTTCATGTCTCGTGTTCCCCTTTTCAAAAATTATGACATTATATGCAGTTTAGACCCTTGATTTCCGAATTCCAGCAATGTTTGTTAAAAGATAAAGTTATCTATTGTTTATTTCGTGTATTGTTATTTATTAATATATATTTTTTAAAAACTTTTTTTTGTGTATTTATTTTCTAT
>NC_051407.1:3359581-3360354 GCF_015228065.2 Penaeus monodon | reverse complement strand
TTTTAATCAACCAAACTTTTCTCAACGTTTTAAATTTCGTTGTTGTTTCTTTTAATTATCATCATTTTTTATTTCTCTTTTTATCATAGGTAATATTATTTTCCTAGATGCCACCGTATTCATTAATTATCTTATCATCTGCTCTGTCGTCATTACCATATGCTAATCATCTGCAAAATTCATTAAAACAATTTTACAGTCATTTTAATATAATTTTACAGTCATTTTATATCTACATTAGCAATCAAAAAATTACTTTCCCGTATTTGGATATAAAAACAATAATAGTTGGATTAATTTCATAGTTTATTGATAATGTTTGAAATATGATATATATGATTATACCATTAAACTCGTTTTCTTAATCTGAATAATTGTCATAGTCTGTCTTGCAATCTTTCCATTTGTCTCGTTGAACTGCAAGATTGCAAGGTAAAATACCGCTAAACATAAATATCTACATTCTTTTGAACCTGAATAAGCTCAAATCTTGTCTTAAAACTAGGTACCAGTAAAAAAAAAAGGCGTCGATACGACTTCTAGAATATGCAGTTTATAATAGTTTCTCCCCCGCTGTGTATTATTCACGTTTTCTATACATCGACAAAATTTTCCCAAAGCTTGCATCATTTTTTTTTTCTTTTCCATGCAAACGACTTCCCAATTTTCCCCTGAAGCAATTATCGATGGTGTGGAATCAAGGGCAAACACGCGTGCTTGCTTTATAAAATCGAATGTGCTTGCCTGATTATCTCATCACCGATTAAATGATA
>NC_051407.1:3358645-3358788 GCF_015228065.2 Penaeus monodon | reverse complement strand
GCTTAGTCCCCAGTCTACCTCCCTGTCATGGCACAGACTGCACTTTGCAGTCTACTCTTTAACAGTGTTTTGATGACTTTGTGAAATCACTAATTCTGTACAGAATCAACTTTGATATCTATGACACAATTATGCAATTACTG
>NC_051407.1:3356688-3358463 GCF_015228065.2 Penaeus monodon | reverse complement strand
GCACACCTCGAGGTGGCACTCCCTTCTTCGTACTGTGCTTAACAATCCAACTCTCAAAATTCAATCACAGAATACCCGTTACAACACAACTTCACTATAAAAGACTGGGGCATATAAGATACTCCTTTGCCACATGTTCTGAATAAACGTCTTTCGGGTTGTGCATGACGCAACTCCGGCTAATCCTTGGTCACACTAACGACCACACTAACTAGACGGCCAGACCGGTGCTCACGACCACATGTTCAGGTTGCAGCTCGGGTGTGACCAGGTGCGTGATCTGACTTACGTTTTCTTCCTCTTTGGACGAAGTGTCGGACTCGGCAGACAAGGAGAGAGGGGGAAGGGTGATCTTCTTCCCCTTCTTCTCCTCCTGCAGGGACCCCTTCGTCGGCAGAGGAGGAGGAGGGAGAGCTTTCCCCGTTTGTTCCTCCCCTGCGGACGTCTCCTTCGCCGGGTGTTCCGTCCGCCCAGCCTTCTCCTCGCCAGGAACGAGCAACCTCACCGTTCTCGTGGGTTTGGGAGGTTTCGGTATCACGTATCCTTCGGGAACTTCGATCAGGGTTCCGCCTGTGAGGACAATATCCCCGAGACTGGGACGACTCCGGGACTTGCCCTGGCTGGAGCTGCCCCAGGTGTGGTAGACGTCGCGGTCCTTGTTCCTGTCCTCCCCCTGTGGCAGAGGGACGTTGACGTAACCGTTGACCTCCGCCATCACGTTGGGGTCGTAGCTGGGAGGCAAGGACGAGGGCTGGGCCGAGGGCTGGCCGTCTCTGGGAGGCGCTGAAGGGTTGCTCTCAGTCTGACTGCTGATCAGAAGGTTGAGTCGCGTTGCCGCAGGTAAATGAGCCGACTCGCTTTCAGCATTCACTAGATCTGGCACTGAGCGACTGTGCTGGATCGTGCACGCATTCGCTGAGTCGTATGGGGTTCTCTGTTGGGTCGTTTGGTCCTCGTGCACTCGCTGCGGGTAACCAAACCTGCGGTGGTTGGATTTCCCCGGGACATGCTTGACGAAGGTGCGGGGTCTGCTGGTCACGTCTTCCGGGGCAATGTAGTTGTAGTCGAGACTTTGACTCGTCTCGGCGCTGGAGTTAAAGTCGAGGCTTTTGTTGATGTCTGAGCTCTTGGCCTGCTTAAGGGGGATGTTAAGATTGACGTGGGGTCGGGGAGGGTCGACGCCGCTGCCGATTGAAGCGTTGTAGTTGGAGTCGCTGCTGGAGGGCGACGGCGTCGGCAGAGACCTCACTCCTCCCGACTTGGCGCGACCGTCGCTCTGGCTCCCGATGGGGTTCACGGGCGTTGGGTGAGGGTAGTCGTAACCCAAGAAGGCCTTGGAGGAGGATGTCGGGGGAATGTCGTAGCCGGGGTGGAAGTCCTGTAAGTCTTTGTGTTGCTGCAGCAAGCGGTCCTTCACGGAATTGAGGTAGGCTTTCTGGCTCGGCAGGTAAGATTTGGCTTCGCTGAACATAGCCTCGGGGTCCTGGGGATTATTTCCCTGTCCCGGGAGGGGCGTGAGGTAGCCGGAGCTCGAGGTGACCGACACAGACCGAGCTGTTTTCCCCTGAAAGCCGTTGAGACCTTCCAGACCCTTCCTCGGAGAAATGGGCGCGGGGGCGCTCTTGAGGCCTCCCGACCTGCCCTCCCCATTCACGACGCCGTTGGCCACGGAGTTGCTGCGGGAGTACACGGAGACGGGCGTCGGCGAGGAGATCGTGCTGATTTTGCGAGTGTTGGCGGCGGCTCGCTCCTTCCAGCTGGGCTTCTTGCGACGC
>NC_051407.1:3355487-3356658 GCF_015228065.2 Penaeus monodon | reverse complement strand
AGGATGGCCACGACGACGGTGGTGGAAGTGGACACAGTGGTGGCAATGGCCACGGGCGTGATGACGTCATCGTCTCTCAGAGTGACGACCTCCTCACAATACTGCGTCACGCCCGACTCCAGCAGCTTCATGTAGGAAGTGTTAGATTCCTCCTCCGCCACGGACCTCCTACGCCGCGTGACGTACGTGAACCTCTGTCCCTCCGGCTTTTCTGTGGTGGTCGTGCTCTCAGTCGTGAAGTCGTACGTGAAGGACTGCTCCGACGGCCGTTCCTCTTCGTTGAACTCGTATATGAACCTCTGACGCGGCGTCGTGGGCGGCAGGGATGGGATCGGCGGCGGAGGAACGTTCCTGGGGCTGAAGTTGGGGTTCACCACCGTCGGCAGGTTGAAGGGCGAGCCCGAAGAGAGAGGCACGGCGATCCTCTGCCCCGTGCTCGTGTACACGAAGGTGGTGCCGGGCTCAGGGGCGGGAGGGCGAGGGGGCCGGTTGCTGGGGTGCGGGGGAAGGGCAGGCACGGGGGGGAAGTTGGACGGGAAGGAGCTGGTGCCTGGGCGCTGCGGGGTCGGCAGCGGCGGCGCATTTGGGGGGGAAGGCGGCGTGAATCTCAGAGAGTCTTCATTCGCTGGTGCTCTGGGGGGCGAAGGCGGGGGAGGAAGAGCTCCGGCAGGATTTTTACCACCTACCACTTGAGATTCAGCGCCAGACTGTACGCTGCGACCTCTTGCAGCTGTCCTTAGGACGTCGGGGTCGCGAGGCACATGTTGATGGGGCAGCGCCTCAGAGGTCATGTCCTTCGCCGCGGTCTCTCCGTCAGTTTTAAGAGACTCTGCGACCTGTAAGTCTGTGAGGGAGTTGAAGCAGAACACGTAGGCAGTGCCAGGATCCAGCCCCTCCACAGTGTAGTGGTTGGTGAAGTTCTGCACGGGCTCCCCGCCGCGGCTCACCAGCACCACCTCCGTCTCGTTCTCGTCCCCGAAGCGGCGGTACAGGATCTTCCAGCCGAGCGGACGGAGCACCATGGCCTCTCGCTTTCCCTGCAGGAGGCCCCTGGCTTGGATCGTGACGTTCCAGGACATGCTGACCCGCCGCGCCTCACGTGCGATGACCACCCTCTCTGTCTCTGCGACGTAATCCTCGGCGGTCACGAACGGCACGACCTGAGGCGCGC
>NC_051407.1:3354857-3355440 GCF_015228065.2 Penaeus monodon | reverse complement strand
AGCTGAGCTCTGGTAAGCGTCTTGGCGTTGAGGCAGTGGTCGGGCCGCGTGAAGAGGCGGTGGTCCTGGATGGGCGTGAGGCAGAAGGTGTAGCGCGTGTCCTCCTGCAGCCCGTGGAGGACCTCCGTGAAGAGCGACTCGCCGGGGACCCAGTCGGCCCTCTCGGCCTTGTACCTCTCGAGCCGCATCTTGGTGGGGCCCGCCAGCCGCGGGTCCTCGTCGGCCTGGCGGAGGGTGATGGCCCACGAGAGGGGCGCAGAGTCAGGGTCCCTGCGAGCGGAGGCGTAAAACTGCGCCTCGACCCTCCAGGAGACGAGGAGCGCCTGGTGGTTCAGGGCCGTCACGTTGAGGAGGTGGAGCGCGTCCAGGGCGTGGGCCAGCTCCCCGTCCACGTCGTCGCCCACGTACACCACCCGGCTGTGGTTGTCCGTCTCCTCCGCCGGGCACACGTCCGCCTCTGGAAAGCAGGCGCGGGTGAGGAAGGCGCGCAAGGGACTGATGCCCCGCGTTGTTTACATAGATTTATATTTGTGTTGCATATTTTGGTATTTTGTAAAAGAGCAGTAAGTTCATCATATGTGTG
>NC_051407.1:3353970-3354562 GCF_015228065.2 Penaeus monodon | reverse complement strand
TATATATAAACGCACCCACGTGCACGCGCGTGTGCCCGTGCATCCAACAACTCAATAGTTAAATCCAGCCCACCTTTGAGTGACGTCACGGGCCTGTGGCGGAGGTGGAGCGGCGAGGCGCACGCAGGCGACGTGACCGCTGGTGAGGAACTGCCGTCTAGTTTCTTCAGAAGCCACAAGGAGTCGCAGTCACAAGACCAAGGGTTGCCTGGAGTTGAAACAAAAGGATAAGTTTCATCTTATTTAGACAGTGTGAGTCATCGTTAAATCGGTAAGCAATCATGCGTAACATCGAATAATAAAACTAATCATTTTGTTTTATAAGATTACAGAGGCTAAATTAATGTCAGAATAAAAACAGAAAAAAAAATAAACACAAACGAATTGCTGATCATAATTAAAGAAGATTTATGATGAACAACTTATAAGTCATATAACAGAAAGAAGAAAGTATGATTATACCTAAGGTCCTTCTGCCTATGCTTCTTCACTTAAAAATGGTACGTAATTACACAAAGATTAGTAAACATAATTATATAAGCATTAATCTACATCTGCAGTTCAATGATATTGTCAGATATCGTAAGAGAGG
>NC_051407.1:3353398-3353588 GCF_015228065.2 Penaeus monodon | reverse complement strand
GCATAACCTCGTAGCAACATACCAGCGAGATTGAGATCAAGCAGCGAGCTGGAGAGGTTCCTGGGGTCGAAGGCATAAAGGAGGTTGTCACTCAGGTCAAGGAACTGGAGGCGAGGCATCCTGACGAAGGCCCCTCGAAGGACTTCTGTGAAGGTAGGATGACGTCTCTCTTTATCTCCTTTTCGTGGAG
>NC_051407.1:3352986-3353292 GCF_015228065.2 Penaeus monodon | reverse complement strand
CGTGTGTGGGATTTTGGTAAAGTGTTTATCCTTTTTATTGGTAATGTGAATTGGTATGTTTTTTTTTTTATGAGGGATTGAGACATTTTACTAAAGTGAGATGTCTTTGATTATCTCTTTTTTTAGTACGTGAATTAGTATGTATTTATTTATTTTTAGGTGGAATTAAGAAATGTTGCAAAGATGGGGGTGTATTGCTTACGTTTTTTATTGGTGTGTGAATTGGTATGTTTGTATTTTTTCACATTTTGTTAAGGTAAGATGGTGCGTTTATATCTCTTTTTGGTATGTGAATTGGCGTGTATT
>NC_051407.1:3352636-3352922 GCF_015228065.2 Penaeus monodon | reverse complement strand
TGCAAAGATAAGATGATTTATTATTCATTTCTCTTGGTACGTGAATTAATATGCATATTCGTGTATGTACCAGAGAATACTATTGAGGAATAAAATAAATCATATTTCCCTCCTCAGCAGAAAATTTAGCAACTACTTATCTTAATATATGACAAAACTCCCTCCTCTCCCCCCCCCCAAAAAAAAAAAAAAACTCACTCGAAATCTTATTTGACGAAAATTCCTTATAAAAAAAGGATGAAAAAAAAAACACTCGAAATCCTGTTCGACGAAAGGTCCATAGAAA
>NC_051407.1:3352223-3352432 GCF_015228065.2 Penaeus monodon | reverse complement strand
GGCCTCACTCGAAATCCTGTTCGACGAAAGGTCCAGGCTCGTGAGCCTGTCGAAGGGCCTCGAGAACTGCTCGGGGAAGGCGCTGATGGCGTTGTGGGCGAGGGTCAGGTGCCTGAGGGAGGTTCTCAAGGGCTCCAGGTTGAACACGCTCAGACTCAGCCCCGAGGAGGAGGTGCCCAGACGCGCCTGAGCATTAGCGATCTGTGGAA
>NC_051407.1:3351880-3352120 GCF_015228065.2 Penaeus monodon | reverse complement strand
TTTTTTTTTTTTTTTAAGGGGGTCGGTTTTTTGAGGGGGGTCGTTTTTTGAGGGGGGTTGTTTTTTAGGGGGTCTTTTTTTAGGGGGGTCGTATTTTTGGGGGTCGTTTTTTTAGGGGGTCGTTTTTTAGGGGGGTCGTATTTTTGGGGGGGTCGTTTTTTGAGGGGGTCGTTTTTTAGAGGGTCTTTTTTTTTGAGGGGGGAGGAATTGGTGGAAATAAAGGATGATTGATTGAATGGT
>NC_051407.1:3351355-3351516 GCF_015228065.2 Penaeus monodon | reverse complement strand
ACCTGCCCAAGCAGATTGTGATCGAGATGCAGCTGACGAAGGCGATGAAGGTTGAAGAGCAGCGTTCCCTCAGGGAGGTGATTAATTCGGTTATGGCGGAGATCCAGCACCTCCAGCCTCGTCAGGTTGGCCACCGCCCGCGGCACGCCCCCGAGGAGGTT
>NC_051407.1:3350651-3351315 GCF_015228065.2 Penaeus monodon | reverse complement strand
GCCAGGGCATCGGGTAGGATCTCTTCCACGCCTGAGCTGACGATGCTGATGATCTCCAGCGAACCGCCGTCAGGAGGTCCTAGGGCTTGCTGCGTCAGCTTGGGGATCCGGCAGTAGAACAGGGACAGTTCCCGAAGGTGCGGGGAGGGCACGGCGGCATCTGACTCATCCCTGGGAATCAAGGTCAAGACGAGTCAATACGTTAAACAGACGGCGTGGTAATAATCAAGCTCTGTTACTCATCCGTGGCTGTAGGTGTGTCTCGTACCCCGGGCAAGGGGGAGTAAGGTCGGGATTCGCGAATATGATTACGAAAGAGGAAGAAAAAAATGGAAAGAAAGAAAAAAGATACCCAAAAAAGAAAAAGAAAAGAAGAAGAAGAAAAAAGAAAAAAGAAGAAAAAATAGGAGAAAAATAGAGAAAAAGGTGATAGCAACAGCTTAAATTCAGAAAAAACACGAAAAAAAAAAAAATTACGAGGAAAAAATCTGACAGCAAGGTATAAAGCGAGTTGTAAACTCAGGAGGAAGTGTGTTATTCACTCAAGGTTATGTCTGTATTTTGGTGTTCTTTAAACTTTAGTTTAAGTAAATCGCTGCTGAAATAACTACTGAGTAATTATTTACTAGAAGAGAGCAAATCTACCTACTTTAATTTATCGTGC
>NC_051407.1:3350073-3350529 GCF_015228065.2 Penaeus monodon | reverse complement strand
TCATTTATTCATTTATTCTGGCCAAAAAGAGGGGGAAATATATTTCATAATTATTCATCTTTACACAATTTGAACGAGAGTCTGGCACAAGAAGCGAGTTGCAGGAAAAGACAGGTCACAACATTTTTTTTTCCGCCGCCAACGCATGACTAAGCAATTAGCAAGAAATGACCTTAAAAAGAAAAAGTGATTTACAACATTTACATCGTCGTTATCAACACCTAACGAGCGATTAACAGGAATAAAAAAGGCCAATTCCTGTCTCACTCACCTGGTTCCGTTCCCCTCGAGAGAAACCTCAGCTTGCTTCACCCGCTCTCCGTACTCCGTCAGCGCCTCCGTCAGCTGCGACGTGTTCAAGCCTCGGCAGCTGACCATCTGATCCAGCCGGTGGAAGTGGCATCCGTGTTGAGCGAGTGAACTTCCCGTGGCTTCATCTCCGCTGGATGCTGTCGT
>NC_051407.1:3349502-3349952 GCF_015228065.2 Penaeus monodon | reverse complement strand
ACCTGGTCCGTGCAAATCGCCGTGCTTAGGAGGGCGAGCAGGACCGTCAGCGCCTGCAGGAGTTTGACTGTCATCTTGTCCTTGTGACCATTACAGCCTGCAAAGAGGGTGGGGGATTAGTTACGTGGTCTCTCTCTCTGCGTGTTTATCCTTAATCCTTTTCATTTATTTCTCTTTTTACACTTATTTCTGTAATAATTACGTATTCCCTAGACATCTATTTATATATTGATTAACCGAATCATTATATTTTTTTACACTTGTATAATTACCTAGACATCTATATATATATTGTATAAGCGAATTGTTCATTTTTTTACACTTATTTGTATAATTACGTATTACCTAGACAGCTATTTACATAGTGTCTTCAACTGAATTGTTCATTGTGACAAATGTAGGAAAAATATAGTTGTAAAAATTATTTCACACCTCGCGAAATCCATAATT
>NC_051407.1:3349138-3349396 GCF_015228065.2 Penaeus monodon | reverse complement strand
AATAAGACGATCGACCTTCACTTACGGAAACTGTCACACGTTTAACCATAAAAATCACAAACATGATTTTAATTCACCTTATCTCTGTGATCACTATGAACAATATTGATTCTCACAATGCAACGCAGATTGAATCCCGCAAATATATACAATACATATTCATTTCAGATTATAATATCCACATGGAAAACATCCGGAATATAAAATGGAAATAGATGAGAATTTACATAATTTACTGCGCTTTAAAGACCGCAGAGG
>NC_051407.1:3348524-3349042 GCF_015228065.2 Penaeus monodon | reverse complement strand
GCAATAATTGAGCAATGTCATTCCTGTTTGAACAATGCATGTTTTTTTCTGTTCTTTATGGTTCTAGATATTTGTAAATGATTGTAGGCTACTTGTAATTGATTTTAAATGTATATTAGTGACTTTGCATATTCATAAGTGGTTTTAGACATTTATTAGAGATTTCAGGTAATCCTATGTATGTTTAGGCATTTGTAAGTGTGTTTAGTCATTTATAAGTGATTTTAGGTAATCTTGAGTGAGTTTCGATATTTTCTAAGTGATCTTAGGTATTCATAAGTGAGTTTTGACCTTTATAAGTGATTTTAAATATTCAAAAGTGCTTTTAGTTTTAGACACTTATAAGTGATTTGGGGTAATCATAAGTGAGTTTAGATGTTTATAAGTAATTTTAAGTAATCATAAATGAGAATAAACATTTATAAGTGTAATTATCAGTATTCATAAGCGAGTTTAGACATTTATAAGTGACTTTAGGTATTCTTAAGTGATTTCAGATATCTGCAAGTTCTCTTGTA
>NC_051407.1:3348330-3348463 GCF_015228065.2 Penaeus monodon | reverse complement strand
TAAGGAACAGCCACAGAATGACGTTGTTGGTAGTCATATCACTACCCTTTTTTCAAACTTGGTATCAAATTGGTATCTGTTTACTTTGATTTGACTTTTATGATAGCACATTAGGTCGAGTCTTGTTCCTTAT
>NC_051407.1:3347755-3347903 GCF_015228065.2 Penaeus monodon | reverse complement strand
ACTACAAAAGAAACACACATTGCTCTTCCAAAATCCCCCCTCACTTCTCGACATGACAGTCGCCCGCAAAATGTTTCGAGAATGTGCAGTATTTGAACATTTCCTGCTGAAGCGTGAAGGATAAACTGTATTTATTGTGGGATGACCT
>NC_051407.1:3346805-3347403 GCF_015228065.2 Penaeus monodon | reverse complement strand
ATAAAGTGCTTAGTAACCAAGGTAACTGGCATAAACAAATATCATAACTTAACTATCATATCTTAACTACTTCAGCTTACATACAGTTGTCAAAATTGCAGAATTCAGATCACAGCCCATTACCACTTCCTACCCATTTATTTATTCAGTTATTCTTTATAAAAATGTATTTTTTCTCATTTCATTTACATTCGTTTTAATCTAATTATTCGTGTTCTTTATATTAGCATTTTTAGCATTAGTTGTTTTATTCTCAATGTCAATTCTATGAGCAGGAATGATCGTTTTATGATTTCGAATCATTATCATCATTTATCTATCTGTCTCCTCCTCCTCCTCTTTATTTATCTATTTCTCGTTTTCGTATTCTAGATAATGATAATTTTATTGATGTAATTATCATTATCATAATTACTTCTGCTTTTCTCTCCTTACTTTACACGCGTTGTAAAATAATCCTACAGACTGCCTATGACACGGGAGTTGGGCATTTTTAGTCAGTAATGAATTTGCTTGAGTTATCCCTCCAAATCCTTCTCCTAAAACAAAGAAAACGAAAATTAAAGGCATGTAATAGAAAATGGGTAACGGGAGACTC
>NC_051407.1:3346627-3346731 GCF_015228065.2 Penaeus monodon | reverse complement strand
TGAAAATTAAAGAAAATGGCGACAAGAAACAGTCCAAACCCAAAGTAATAATAATAATAACAAAAAAGCGAAAATTTAAGAAAAATGAAGAAGACTTAGCCTAA
>NC_051407.1:3344793-3344960 GCF_015228065.2 Penaeus monodon | reverse complement strand
TCAGGAAAATCGGCGCGTGACTTCCTTTCCCTTGAGGCCAACGCGGGGCTCAAGGCCGGGGCGTCTGAGCCATTGTTAACACTGGCTGTCATGTTTGTCACGTGTCATTTTCGGCTTTCGGGTTGACCTTTCGGCGTGCGTCTTCAGCTGTTCTCTGTCATCTTCGC
>NC_051407.1:3344561-3344661 GCF_015228065.2 Penaeus monodon | reverse complement strand
CGGTCTGTTATCATCATCGTCGTATTTTCATTGTCTGTACATGTTCTTGTTTTCCTTCTTCAATTCCATATTTATTCCGTCTGCTTTACATCTCCCATTT
>NC_051407.1:3344361-3344440 GCF_015228065.2 Penaeus monodon | reverse complement strand
CTTACGGCTTATCATCTTTTCTCCTCCTTTCTCTCCTCTTCTCCTTCCTTCCTTTCCTTACATCCTTGTCTCTCTCTAT
>NC_051407.1:3344166-3344269 GCF_015228065.2 Penaeus monodon | reverse complement strand
GAATCTCTCTTGGTCTTCCAGTTTGACCTTTGACCCAGCGTGAGGTGATGACGTCATGGCAGCTAGGCCCGGAGGCGGTTGGTGCGTGGGTAGGCCTATGTGC
>NC_051407.1:3343025-3343135 GCF_015228065.2 Penaeus monodon | reverse complement strand
AAGGTCCCGCATCGAGTCGCCATGTGTGGTGTAGAACGTGACAGCAACGCCATCTATTGTTGCTGCGGCAATTCGCTCACGAGCCGAGCATCATTCTGGCTTACTCTCAC
>NC_051407.1:3341222-3342509 GCF_015228065.2 Penaeus monodon | reverse complement strand
TCTGGGCTTGTCTCCTTACCGACTCCCCCCACCCACTCAAAATTCAGACATCCCCCCCATCCCTTCAACATATAACTACATAACATCAACAGAAAACCACCTTTTCCGTCTCCCATCCACCTCCCATACACAACACAAAGACTCAGTATCTCCGTATCCCAGTACAAAAGCTATAGGGTGAGGGACCTCTATACATGGACAAGCCCCTATCTATCCCTGTCATGGCCCTCGACCCACGCCGCGTTAGACTATCCCCCGACGCAGTTTAAGGGGAAGGGGGTGATAGAGATGATTAGGATAGAGCGGGATAGAGAGAAAGATTGTCTCTAAAGAAAGGCGAGGTAGATTGCTTTGTTATTAGTAATAGAATTGGATGTATATCTTAAGGAGGTGTGAAGCTACGAACAATGAGGTAGTCGGCGTTATGAGAGATGGTAGGCAAGGTAGTAGATGGTAGGCGATAGAAGGGACGTCCATTTCACTCAGAGACGAGGATATAGTGAGTGTAATGATTTCTAAGATTAAGAATGTGTTTTACCATAAAAAAAATAGATTCTTAGAAGTTAAAAAAAATAGAGAAAAAGAAGAAGGCAGGAAAGGCTAGTTCACTAAACCACTAAAATATTGTGATTTCGAAGTCTCCACAGAATGTTTTAAGATATGTTTCGTTGCATCTTCTAAAATAAATAAATAAATATATTTCTTATATTTGAAGAAGTTTGAAAGCTACAAAACGATGGTAGAAAAAAAACTACTTTGCTCTACAACCGGGGGTAAAGATTAAAAGATAAAATTGATTTTATCACGAAATACACTGGCTAAATCTTCCTAAATTATCTACACTAGTTAACAGCAGGCTATACCGACCATAGTCTCCTCTCTTAAGAAAAAGGGCAGATAATCTGTTACATAAAACAAATGAAAACATTGTTTACATCTTAATAAGTAAAAAAGCCACCAAGGAGGAGGTGATCAATTAGCAAATTGCAATAGTAGAAAAATCAACAAATACTTGACATTCCAGTTTGCAAGTTGCTTTATTTTCCCCAAAGACTGGGTAAACTATTATAAAAAATATATATATATATACGAAGCTTCCAAAGACAAAAATGAATGTGATGTTATTCATTGAGAAGGAAAACCGGAGTTGTCGTGTTTTCTCCTATTTCTGTCTTAAGTTTACGTGTCAAGGAATGACTAGTTAGCTTGTAAATCCTGTAATGTGTGGGAAAACCCTTTTCTGCATGAATTTCATGTTTATAATCCCCAAGAGTAAATCCCAGAAGC
>NC_051407.1:3340290-3340485 GCF_015228065.2 Penaeus monodon | reverse complement strand
GCAGTCACTCGCGCCAACCCACTCGAGGCCTTGTTAAGAATCCTTGACCTTCCTTCCTCGCGGTCTTCTGCCTCCTCCTCCTCCTGTTGGCTTGTCTTCTGCTCCCTCGGCTGGTAAGGCACCTCCGCTGCCCTTTCGACGCCCTTCCATTCACCTGTTTATTTTCCCGTTTTCTCTTCCGTTTATTAAATTTCG
>NC_051407.1:3339694-3340006 GCF_015228065.2 Penaeus monodon | reverse complement strand
CTCCCTGCCTCTTCACCCCTTCCTTCACATCCCTGTCGATTCATCATCCTTCAATAAGGTCCTTGCAGGAATGATTTTTTATCCTGCCATCTATCCCGGTGACCTTTTGTGACCCCCTCGCTCTTCCCACGGCCTTGCTCCCTCGACCAGAAACGTTGATGGAGGAGAATTAACTTAACCAGGTGATTACCAGGTGCTGTGGCGTGATATACGTGTGCACATGAGTATATACACACAGACGTACGTACATACCCTGCTCATAAAGTTATATGTGTGCGAGCAGATTATTGCAAATGCGTGTATAGTTTCTAT
>NC_051407.1:3339318-3339452 GCF_015228065.2 Penaeus monodon | reverse complement strand
GCGATAATTGATCGCATCACGCCGTTCTCAAGGTGTGTTTGTTCAAGATAACGCTCAGCCAAGAAAAGGAATGTTCTTACCTGGAGTGAATTCCCAAAGAGTAGAAACCATTAGCACTTGGAGTTATAACCACA
>NC_051407.1:3338678-3338828 GCF_015228065.2 Penaeus monodon | reverse complement strand
ACCCGACACAAAACTATTTTTAAAAACTAAACTAAAAATCTTACCTTTTTGTGACGTAATTCCTCGTTTTCTTTGTCTCCTGCTTTAAATAGTCAAGATCCTTGTTCTGTTGTTTCGTTTGACATAAAAGGAGATTCTGAAAGGAAAATA
>NC_051407.1:3337738-3337814 GCF_015228065.2 Penaeus monodon | reverse complement strand
CGCGTAATGAATTCGCAACGGCAACCTCTGGCAACTTACAACTCGAAACGTCTATCCTGCAGGTGATGTGGCTTCC
>NC_051407.1:3337548-3337626 GCF_015228065.2 Penaeus monodon | reverse complement strand
TTTTCCCCTCGGGCATACATCACGCGAATTGTACACAAAATGGTATAACGCGATGCCTGAGGTGAACTGCGTGTACGT
>NC_051407.1:3337196-3337297 GCF_015228065.2 Penaeus monodon | reverse complement strand
GTACCCACACATAAGCGTATTTTCGGATTAAAACAAAGAGCATGTGGGTTCATCTGTTTCTTAATAGGCGAATAGCATGTCTGTGATGTAGAAAGTTTATA
>NC_051407.1:3337038-3337147 GCF_015228065.2 Penaeus monodon | reverse complement strand
TGCGGTACACGAAGGACGCAGTGGGAAGGTGATAATCGCTACTTTGATTTATTTTCCTTTTTGCAATCGTGTTTGTTATTTTGGTATCATTCTATCACGAATTATTGTA
>NC_051407.1:3336789-3336976 GCF_015228065.2 Penaeus monodon | reverse complement strand
TTTTTTTTACTTCATCTGCTTTCTTCTACTTCCTTCTTCGCTTCAGTTTTTTTTTCTCTCTCTCTTGTCTTATTCCCTTTTCGTCTCTTTCCGGTTCCTTCTTTATTGTCTATTCTCTCCTCCTCTTCCGGAAGAGTATGGTCACGTGACCTTCGAATGGCGGGCTTAACACGAGACTTTCCCGCGG
>NC_051407.1:3336151-3336275 GCF_015228065.2 Penaeus monodon | reverse complement strand
CCCCATTCTCCCTATTTCAGGGATATCTCCCCCTCCGGCTAACCCATTAGAAATATCTAATGGGTAACTCTCTATTAGTAATCTATGGTAATCTATGACTAAGATTCTTGCATGAGTAAAGTGG
>NC_051407.1:3335275-3335784 GCF_015228065.2 Penaeus monodon | reverse complement strand
CTACCTGCCATGCAAGAAATAACCCTTTTGCATTTCTCGCAAACATCCGTGTACTCACACCCCAGAATGTCAATGGCTATTTGACACGACTAACAGACTACTCACAAGGCCAGCGTTCACCTACAGCCCCCAGCGCATACGTAGGCCTATAGGAGACTACCTTAAGCTGAAGAGGAGGCAGTGAAAGCTCTTATTGAAGGGTAAGAATCCTTTAATATCGCCAGAGAGGTAGACGGTGTTCCGTATGATCGCTCGGTTTGCAGCGGTTAAGCGCTTAATGCTAGCGGCGGTTTTGAGGCGGAGGACATTGGAGAGACAAGGATACGCTAGATTTAAGTTGGGTTTTATGGCCTATCTGTGGCGTTCTTTGTGATAAACGAGCGAGTTTAGTCCTTGGTTCGTGGTAGGAACCGATACAGGGGAAGAATAATGTTGGTTGCATGAAAATAATTCGTGCGGTTTATCGACTACATCAGGGTTACGCTACGCTTGGCCTTAAACCAGCTTTA
>NC_051407.1:3334160-3334691 GCF_015228065.2 Penaeus monodon | reverse complement strand
GCAAAATGATCCACGGGATTTACAGTTTATCGATGACGCAATAGTTCATAACAGTAGGTCAGGAACATCCTCTGTCTAGAATACTAACGCCGTTCACATACCAGACTGAAGTGCTAGGTTCTAGAAATAACAACGTGCGGGTTATAGATCTTGTTTCTGTTCTTGTTCATTTTTTTTTGTTCTTGTTTATATAAATCTTGTTCTTGGTCTTGTTCTTCATGTAAATCTTGTTCTTGATCTTGTTCTTCAGTTAAAACTTGTTCTTGGTCTTGTTCTTCATGTAAATCTTGTTCTTGGTCCTGTTCGTCATATAAATCTTGTTCTTGGTCATGTTCTTCATTTAAAACTTGTTCTTGGTCTTGTTCTTCCTATAAATCTTGTTATTTATTATTTATCTTATTCTTGCCAGGTGAGCTTGTGTGAGGAAAGTGGGCGCGAATAGATTAAAGATACTCTGCCATATTCAGATCAATTTTAGATAATTAATCTTTTTTTTAAGACCCTCTGCCTAGGAGCTTGGTTTCTGGTGGA
>NC_051407.1:3333504-3333762 GCF_015228065.2 Penaeus monodon | reverse complement strand
CTAATATACAGATACTTATATATCGAAACAGATATTTGAAAACTGATACACTGCAGAGTCAGAGTTATTGTAGTAATCATTAATTAAGTTGCTAATACGATAGAGAATCTCACTGTTATATTTCAGGTGATCCAAGTTGGAAGAGAAAAGGTGAATTAACATTGAAGTCGTTTTAAAACCACTCAGAGGACGCACGTGAAGGAATGTGATAATAATACACATATAAAGCCATAAATGACAACCAGATTTCAAGATGGC
>NC_051407.1:3332954-3333178 GCF_015228065.2 Penaeus monodon | reverse complement strand
CTTGCATAGGAATATCCTCTTATTTTTTCCGTGTTCGTATTTTTCTCGGCACTAATGACTTTTTTTTTAATCGCTTGTGTATTTCTGCGGTTTTCTTGTTTGTGTTTCCTTTAATAGCTGTCATTTGTCACTGTTATTTTTTTTTTTATTTTACTTCTCCGTAATTTCTCGGTTCCTCTTTTTTCACTATCTCTTTTCCTTCTGCTTTGCTCTTCTATCCTTTA
>NC_051407.1:3331568-3332197 GCF_015228065.2 Penaeus monodon | reverse complement strand
TCTTTGCTTATCAGAAGGAGGGAAATATGTGTTTGCCAGGAAGAGGGAGAACTGAGAGAATTTATCTATAGGAGGGAGGTTGTGGTTATCAGGAGGAGGGAGAATTTGTCAACTAGGAGGGAGGATTTTAGTAAAAGGAGGGAGCTTATCAGAAGGAAATTTTAGCATAACGGAAGATTTTTTGTCATAAGGAGGGAGTTTTTGTCTATCAATAAGAAAGAGATTTTGTTTGCCAGGAAGAAGTAGCGTTTATTTTTCTAGAAGGAGGGAGTTTTGGTCTAACGAGGAGAAAGAATCTGTCTAATAGAGAGAGAAGATTTTGTTTGCCAGGAAGAGAGACTCGTCTACAAGAAAGAGGGACTTTTGTGTGCACCAGAAGTTTTTTTTTTGTTTACTAGAAGAAGGAAGTTGACGGAATAGATGAGGGATTGTATGTCTATCAGAGGGAGGGATAAACGTCTCTGGGTTAGGAATCAGAACTTCTTCCTCGGTAGATTGCGTCTACCTGTGTTCATCTACCGTAAAAAAAATGACTGGGCCTCAGGTGGAAAAGGCTGATATATTGATCACTCTTGGAGGTGTGCGGAGGTGGGGGGAGGGGGGGGCGGTATTCATTTCAGCAGCGAGGA
>NC_051407.1:3330840-3331300 GCF_015228065.2 Penaeus monodon | reverse complement strand
TCCTTTCCTCCCCATTCCTCCCCCTCCTCACCCTTCTCCTCCCCCTCCCCCACCCTCCTCCCCCTCCCCCACCCTTCTCCCCCTCCCCCACCCTTCTCCTCCCCCTCCCCCACCCTCCTCCCCCTCCCCCACCCTTCTCCTCCCCCTCCCCCACCCTCCTCCCCCTCCCCCACCCTCCTCCTCCCCCTCCCCCACCCTCCTCCCACTCTCCCCCACCCTCCTCCTCACCCTCCTCCTTCCACCTCCTAGACAAAATAAGAGTACCAACCACCCTTTTACGTTTTCCTCCTCTCTCATTATCTCCCTTGCGTCATAGTCCTCGGTGCGTACAGTGGTGTGCGTTCGAGAGGCTGTTTTCCCGACGTCCAGATCCGGGATTCTGGCGTCACAGCGAGAGGCCCTGACCGGATGTAGCCTACGCCAGCGGCCGAGGCACGTTTTCGGATGCGGTGAGGGTCGA
>NC_051407.1:3329755-3329842 GCF_015228065.2 Penaeus monodon | reverse complement strand
ACGAAGGAAGGCCCTTACGGAAATCTAGGTTGAATTGAGACCGATTTTTCTTTGTGAATATCTTGATGAAGAGGCTGTGTTTTTTCC
>NC_051407.1:3328929-3329474 GCF_015228065.2 Penaeus monodon | reverse complement strand
CACGTAAGCAAACATTTAGGCACATCTTCGGACAGAGACAGATATTTGTACACATTTGAGGCCTTTTAGACATCCGGGCACATCTGCGGACGCCACAGACACAGAGACAGAAATATTTGGGCACGTTTGAGGCCTTTTAGAAACCCGGGCCCATCTGCAGGCGCTACAGACACAGAGACAGAGATATTTAGACACGTTTGAGGCCTTTTAGGCATCCGGGCCCTTCTGCAGGCGCTGCAGAGACCGGGTTTCCCGCAGGGCTCCGCGCTAGGTGGTGGCGGGCGGAGAGTGCAGGCCCGCCCAGCAGCCTGTCCCTTGCATGGCATTAAATCCGGTTGATATCCGGTATCAGCGGTCTAGTTTGTTTAACATGCCTTTCGGATGCTCCTGAGATAACCTCTCCCCCCTCTCCCCCTCCCCCTTCCTCACACACTGCATCCCCAGCAGGAGATCACCTTCTGCGGGAGGGTCATGGCCTGCTAACTGTTTCGGAGGCTGAGGGAGAGTGTTACCTTTGATGTGATAGATTCTTTATTTTGCTTTTT
>NC_051407.1:3328745-3328900 GCF_015228065.2 Penaeus monodon | reverse complement strand
AATTTAGGAAATTTGGGCAAGGGAATAAAATGGTTTATAAAACAGCTTGTTTGGGTGGATGTAATATGGTTGAGTTTTTATTATGAGATTTTTTCTATAGACCTTTTTCTTACGATATTGTATTTGTAACTTTTTCTTTCTGTTGAGTTTACGAG
>NC_051407.1:3327578-3328046 GCF_015228065.2 Penaeus monodon | reverse complement strand
CGTGACAATCCTAAATCGTCAACATATCCATCAAATCGCCTTTGAATTCGTAAATATTAAAAAAGACCGCCATTACGCTCGTTTCCCTCCGCTTGTCCCGACACGTGAACTAGTCTTCGATCTGTAATCAGGCAAAAGTTCGTGCATGGCGATCGTGCATGGTAGGAAGATTTTCTGCGATCATGCGATAGAGTGAACGTAATGTGCTGTATGATCATTGCGTGGGCGTGGGGGTATTGTGCGTGTGGAATCGGCGTGAGGGGTTGAGATTGCGGTGGTCACGCACGCATTCGGACGAAGTGAAGGACAAGGGGGGGGGGGGCGGAGGACGAGGTGATAAGTAGGTGTCGAGAGCGAGGCGTCGAGAGCGAGGTGTCGAGAGAGGTGTCGAGAGCGAGGTGTCGAGAGCAGGTGTCGAGAGCGAGGTGTCGAGAGTAAATGTCGAGAGGTGTCGAGAGCGAGGTGTCT
>NC_051407.1:3327388-3327462 GCF_015228065.2 Penaeus monodon | reverse complement strand
AAGATCCCCTCACTCCTGATGTCATGCACGATATCACGAATCAAGATAGCTTTGACAGCTTCGAGTGCACGCAC
>NC_051407.1:3324445-3324570 GCF_015228065.2 Penaeus monodon | reverse complement strand
GATGGCAATGTTGAGCGTTGCTGAGCAGGGGCGTCTGCAGCCTCTGGCCTGACCTTGCCGCCCTCACGCCCCTTCCAGTATGCGGAACTGTGGGCGCGCGGTCGCTCTGTGGCTGTGACGGACAC
>NC_051407.1:3322465-3322783 GCF_015228065.2 Penaeus monodon | reverse complement strand
TGAAGAAGACTCCCTTTCCCACGATATCAAGGTCAAGGGAAGGGTGGGAGGAAGGGAGAAGAAGAAGGGAAAGAGAAAAGGGAGAATAGAAGAGGGAAGGAAGGAGGGAGGAAAAGAGGAGGGAGGGAGAAGAGGAAGCTGAAGAAGACTCACTTTCCCACGATATCAAGGGTGAAGATGATGGGCCGGCTTACCTTCACCCTTAAGACCAGAGCCTTCCGTTTTTTGTTTTTTTTTAATGCCGAAGGGTGAAGAGGGGTGGGAGGAGGGGGGGGCGTAGGAGGGAGGAGGATTATAGCAGAGAAGGACGAAGGGGTA
>NC_051407.1:3322082-3322262 GCF_015228065.2 Penaeus monodon | reverse complement strand
ATCGAAGGGTAAAGGGGGGATTTTAGCCGAAGTAGGGAGAAGGAGGAAGAGAGGAAGAGAAAAAGGAAAAAGATACTAAATCGAGGGGAGGAGAGTGGGAAGGTGAGGGGGGGGGGGTCAGGGGGTATCCCGAGAGGGAGGGGAGGAAGGGGGGGGGATTCTGTGGTGAGGGGGAGAGGG
>NC_051407.1:3321850-3321920 GCF_015228065.2 Penaeus monodon | reverse complement strand
AGGAGACCAGGCCAAAAATATACAACTTAAAAATCACGATACTAAGAAAACAACACGTTTGGAATTTCTC
>NC_051407.1:3321551-3321808 GCF_015228065.2 Penaeus monodon | reverse complement strand
TCATTCACAAAAAATCGTAATTTTATCCTCAAAGGCGATAAAAGAATTCTCAGAATTTCCTACGAGGACACATCACTTACCATTTCTTAGTAATGAAAGTGAGTCTGCCTTTTTTTACATAGACTCTAAAACACGGAATTCCCAAGCCTGTAATTTTGAAAAAGGACATCTTCACATACAGAGAACGGTATTTTTTTTATTGTATTTTGCAATGAATTCCGTTTATTGAAAGTCGAAGGAGAGTTTGGTGACTAGTA
>NC_051407.1:3321242-3321470 GCF_015228065.2 Penaeus monodon | reverse complement strand
TCTTTCACATACAGAATTCAACTTTATTTTAATAACATTTTGCGTATATCAAAATTTATCAATTAAGTAGGAGAGAGCCTAGTGATACTTAAACACGAACTTTTATTGAATAATGACTCCTTTGTTTATGCATAGGATAGATAAGCTTATCTACTTTATTATTCAAAGGATGAATCAGCCTTATCTACAACAGCAAGACTCGAAGAAATACTGACATTGGATGATTAG
>NC_051407.1:3320360-3320487 GCF_015228065.2 Penaeus monodon | reverse complement strand
TTTGGTGAAAAATAAGTGGCCCAGAAATACACCTGGAAAACTTATTACCCAATTATCTTCACAATTATATTCGGTGTTACACGCAAGGTCACTAGATAACACAGCAGATAATTGGCCACGAGAAGGA
>NC_051407.1:3320104-3320185 GCF_015228065.2 Penaeus monodon | reverse complement strand
AGTGTCCAGCAAGGCGACCCCGCTCGTGTTACTCTACCGACCCCGGAAGCTCCAAGCAGACACGTAACTCCAACCTTGCGG
>NC_051407.1:3319790-3319973 GCF_015228065.2 Penaeus monodon | reverse complement strand
TTCCCTTTCTTCTTTTATCTATCTGTCCCATTTCAATCTATTTCCTTTTGTATAGATTAGTGTTTCCAACTCACGCCGTGTTTTGTCGCAAGTTGCAAGTCATTTCGTGCCCGCCTTGGCTCAGGGAAAGTTCAGTCACGGTCTTTTGCGAAGGAAGGAATGCGTGTTACGGCTCATATTCGC
>NC_051407.1:3319164-3319373 GCF_015228065.2 Penaeus monodon | reverse complement strand
AACCCCCCGACGCGTTTCCTTCGGGCAGCGATGGCTGAACCACTCTCCTTACTTGGGATGTAAAGCCACTTCCAAAACCATGGGAGAGGGTGGGGTTTTTCCATTTTTTTTTCCAATTTTCGTTCTTGTGTGTGTGTTTTTTTTTTCTCTCTCTGCGAAGTTATTTGAGCGAATCCGGGACAGGGCGAAGGTGAGTGGGTTTTTTTGGT
>NC_051407.1:3318669-3318808 GCF_015228065.2 Penaeus monodon | reverse complement strand
AAAGATAGATATGCAAAATTTAGGCGGATATCTAGAAAAGAGATTAACGGTAGATAGGCCTATTTAAAAAAAAGAAATATCGACTAAGGGTAAACTCTTTAGACTGATATATAAGACGGTAGAAATAGACTTGGCAGAT
>NC_051407.1:3318472-3318601 GCF_015228065.2 Penaeus monodon | reverse complement strand
TTAAGTTAATTTGTGCAAATGCCAAGAAACAGACTTACATCTAGTTTTTGCTTAAATGCGTATGATGATGAAGCATTTCTTTAAACTTGCTTCTTTGCTAGACTTGAGATGGCGAAAATAAGTTGAAAA
>NC_051407.1:3317924-3318277 GCF_015228065.2 Penaeus monodon | reverse complement strand
TAATCTTAATTACCCCTTCCCAAATTTCCCCAGCACAAAATAAAGAATGTATAAGAATAAGAGCAAAATTTCGTCTATCTAAGTAAAATTTCTGTAAAAAAATCGCTAACCCCACAAACTGCCATTACAGTTACGAAGTTGAAATCCTCAATATAAAAACATACTCCATATTGTACCATAACAACTAATCTCACACATGAAACAAAATAGACTACTTTTAGCGATATCAAGGCCACTTTGCGATTTACGATCAAAAAACGAATTTTTAAAAGAAAAAAATTTGGGGGTGGAAGGGGAGCCGGGCGACTAAGCTGAGACACTCTCTTTTCTGGACTGCAAGACGCGTGCATTGG
>NC_051407.1:3317338-3317613 GCF_015228065.2 Penaeus monodon | reverse complement strand
GCAAAGGAACAAGCACTTGCAGATAAGGAAACACGAACAGAAGGGACGGGGCTGCAACCCAGGGTCTTCCAAGCACTGGCGGAAACGTTAGTGTTTCTGCCCCGTGACTTCCTCTACCTTCATCTCCCCCGCTAACAGGAGATGCAGCCTCCGGGTCTCTCGTGAGATGCCGCCCGCTCGCCTGACCTCTCAGATCTACAGCAGCAGCATCTTCGTGGGAGCCAGACCACGCAGAACTTGCATGCATAGCAATTTGCAACCTTCAGATAAAGAAT
>NC_051407.1:3317210-3317290 GCF_015228065.2 Penaeus monodon | reverse complement strand
AAAAAATAGAAAGAAAATGAAAAATATCCATGCAGGACATGGTGATTGTGAAGATGATGAATACGAAACGAAATCCCATT
>NC_051407.1:3316795-3316893 GCF_015228065.2 Penaeus monodon | reverse complement strand
AACCTCGCTATATCCAACACCCGGCCGACGCATTTGCAAGTGAACGTCAGAGAAACCTTCCCACGCTTTAAGTAGCATTCGGAAGGGTTACAGGTTAT
>NC_051407.1:3315665-3315947 GCF_015228065.2 Penaeus monodon | reverse complement strand
AACGTGTGTGTCCAATATATACTCCACACAAATTATATACACGTGACATATACTGTCTGCGGAGCTTATGTCCTTATACGTATAAAGGTATTGTGTTCTGGTATCCCTTTTAGAATCCAAACCTTTAATGTGTTTTTTTATGGTCGGGAATACCACGTTAGGTATCGTTCTTTTTTTTTCTCTCTCTCTTTTTTGTGGATTCTGTTTGAAATTAACATCTTTGGGAATCGTTAGGCCTAGACAGGAACAGAATCTTTGTAAAGGAAGCCTAACATATGTAAA
>NC_051407.1:3315373-3315533 GCF_015228065.2 Penaeus monodon | reverse complement strand
TCAACACAAGCATACCTTAGTAGTTCTATTCATACAAAATATTGTCTAAGTCTCTAACTTAAATCATTCATCCTTGCGTGTCATGGAAACAATTTTTTTTTTTAACTTAGACAAACTTAACTTAAGCTCGTCAGAAAGCGATCGTTATTCAGGATCCTTT
>NC_051407.1:3314409-3315194 GCF_015228065.2 Penaeus monodon | reverse complement strand
TTGGCATTCTTTTTTTCATGACGCCAAAGTTGAATCGGTAAGCATGCGTTTAGTTCTGTTGTTTTTCGGCGGCAGATGTTTGGGATTATTCAGCTGATAGTGATATTGGTGTTGAGACTGTTCAGATTATGTTGAAAATATGTTGGTATTATGTTGGAGATATGTTGAGACTATGTTGAGGCTACGTTAAGACAACTTGAGACTATTTTGAGACTATGTTGAGGTTATGCTGAGACTATATTAAGATTATCTTGAGACTATATTAAGATATCTTAAGACTATGTTGAGGTATTATTGGTGATGTGTCGAAATTATGTAGAAATTATATCAAGACTACTTGAGACCATATCAAGACTATGTTGAAACTATGCTGAGACTATCAACGTGCAAGGACTACACAGCGAGCAAGTGAACCTACCACATGACTAATTTTAATAAATTCCTCAAAGTGTAAAGGTTACCGAGTGTTTAGAGCAAGCCTGTCGTCTTGCTGAATCACGGAGCTTGACTCTCACTACATACCTTCATGTTTTGACTTCCTTATGTGGCAGAGTTGATAAAGATACCGGATTCTGCGTCCCCGCTTTGCAAAACGACAGACAATCTTGTGCATTAGATAAGAGTCACATTGTAAAATGCTTTGAATGCGAGTTAAAATTATGACAAGAAATCTGTGTGTGTAAACCGTTCGGGTAATATTTATGGGTGTGAGTGTTAAGTGGATGAGCTGTATTATTAGAACAGGGACTGGTTTGAGGATATGGGTTTTCAGGATGTTTTAAAAT
>NC_051407.1:3313662-3313793 GCF_015228065.2 Penaeus monodon | reverse complement strand
AAAGAAATGAAAGGAAGAGGTGAGAGCAGAGAGAGTTAAGACGGAATAAGAGAGACAGAGAAAGGAGAAGAGAAGGAGCGAGATAAGAAATAGAAAAAAGGAAGGAGACGATATGTACCTCCCCCCACCCA
>NC_051407.1:3313018-3313104 GCF_015228065.2 Penaeus monodon | reverse complement strand
ACATGAGAATGACCTTGACGGTAACGAATCACACTTATGTTCGCTTCATGCTCTCTCGTCTCGCTGAAAAACACACTGGAGGCAGC
>NC_051407.1:3312063-3312150 GCF_015228065.2 Penaeus monodon | reverse complement strand
TATTAATTTTCTTATTGCTTTTTATCTTTTCTTTACACGGCGAGGCAGGATTGGCGAATTACAGACTCCTAAGATAGTTTTACTTCC
>NC_051407.1:3311667-3311810 GCF_015228065.2 Penaeus monodon | reverse complement strand
TCTTGCCTTTTCTCTTTTACACACGTGGTATCTCACCCCCCCCCCCCCATCCACACCCCATATCCCCCCGAATTCATTATGATGATAATTCGTTTCTTGATGATGAGCTAATTTGCATATATTGATGACTTTCTTCTGTCTGT
>NC_051407.1:3311305-3311446 GCF_015228065.2 Penaeus monodon | reverse complement strand
ATACCGGCAGATAGCATGGATATATATTCTGTAAAATAAAAAAAAAAGACATACTCTTTACAAACGAAGTGAGACGTACAAAAATTAGAGATGGTAATTATCTTAAAACCACAAATTAACGCAAAACAGAAATGTTTAAGC
>NC_051407.1:3310795-3310886 GCF_015228065.2 Penaeus monodon | reverse complement strand
TTACTGCGCTCACCCTCATCTCCCTCCCTGGCGCAGGCATCCATCACACTCACAATCAAAACATTTACCAGAATTATCCCAGTGGGCGTGA
>NC_051407.1:3310382-3310643 GCF_015228065.2 Penaeus monodon | reverse complement strand
GCGTGCGTGTTAGAGTCGTGATTCTCTCTCCCACGATCACGAGAAGACGTAATGATAGTTCACTCGCTATTCGCACAACAGACGAACACACCTGCGGACTCGGGGTGTTTAGAGGGGAGGGAGGGGGGTAGAGGGGGGTGGAACGTTGTTATTTGGCTTTCAATAATATTCGTCATCGTTTGGCGAAGGTCAGAGAATGACTTATTCTTGCATTTTATTGCGTGGTTGCATGTGAATTGTGTTTGGGCGTGGGCGTGGGTG
>NC_051407.1:3309593-3309796 GCF_015228065.2 Penaeus monodon | reverse complement strand
TCCATCCTCATGGAGATTTCAACGCCGCCATGAAAATGATCCCCCCCAAAAAAACTTTTTTCGGATGATTAAAACGAGACCTCTTTGTATCTAATAAAAAAAAGCTTGTTTAAGATTCACTACACGCCCGTTCAAGCTTCCCCTGCTTTTGTACACACTTCCGCCTGTCCCTGACCTTGTGAAGCCGCGGAAAGGAGTCGAGT
>NC_051407.1:3309109-3309574 GCF_015228065.2 Penaeus monodon | reverse complement strand
GTGATTTCGTTTTAAAAGTTGAACGCGTATTCGTTACCTTTTGGTTACTTTGTGCATATCATTGTGGATTTGTGGAGAAATATATGCGCGGGATTATATGCAATTTGTTAACAAGAATTGAATACTCATGATTTTTCTTTTAATAAGGAAAGATATTCATATAATATCATATTTGTTAACAAGGGATAGTATTCACATAATTTTCGCTCATATTAGTAAAAGCTATTGTTTCAAGCTTTAATTTCCTTTTAATCCAAAGTGGTTTTATTTGAAATTGCAAAGAAAACTTCCCATAGTCAAAGTCCATAGTCCAAAACTTCCCATAGTCAAAAACTCCGACATGGGAAGCTGTCCTAAATGCGTGGGCGGGCACGGTTGTGGGCGGGGCTGAGAAAGGGGCGTGAGTAATCCTTTATTCTATGGTCTGTGCATTTGCGACTTAAAAAAAAAGAAAAGGAAAAGAAA
>NC_051407.1:3308819-3309019 GCF_015228065.2 Penaeus monodon | reverse complement strand
ATATTTCTTTCCTGTTCAATATTTATTCTATTATTTCTAATTTCTTCTTATTACTCATTATCATAAAAAAGTAATAACATTACATTTTTTTTCTAAAGCAACTGTTTTTTTTTTTTTTACCATTTTCCCTCATTTTATTTTCACATATCAAATATCATAATGTCATTTTTTTCTCTTTTTTTGTATTTTTCGCTTCCGTT
>NC_051407.1:3308602-3308777 GCF_015228065.2 Penaeus monodon | reverse complement strand
ACACACAAAATTCCTTCAGCGCACACGATCTTCAGGAAATTCCGATCTATGAGTCTCGTCTCCCCCCCCCCCCCGCCACCCCGTTCTTCTTGTTCATAGATATTATCTTGATCTTCCTGTTGCGACATCGTGCTCGGAGCGGGTTTATTCACGGGAAGATAGGTGTGTGTGTGTG
>NC_051407.1:3307298-3307540 GCF_015228065.2 Penaeus monodon | reverse complement strand
CACAAGTGAACGTTCAAAAACCCAAGTCCGCCTTGACAACGCCAGAGATGTCGTGGCGGATGTGTCGCCCTAATTAACATAATCATCCGGACTTTTACAATGAAATCTCTTAAGTGAGTAATGATGTAATTGAGTGATAGGCCTACATTCAAAACTCGCGCCGAGAAGTGGGTTTTGTAGGCTTATACGCTTAAACTTTTGTATTTATTATTTTTATTATTTATTATCATTATTATTTTTTT
>NC_051407.1:3306765-3307049 GCF_015228065.2 Penaeus monodon | reverse complement strand
TTCATTCCTCGTGTTCTTTTGTCTTTTTCTCTTCTTCTCTCATCTTTTCTAATTTTTTTTCTTTTTTTTTCTTCTGCTTCATCATTTCTTGTTTTTGCTCCTCTTCGTGCTTTCTTTTTATTATTATTTATTCATTTATTTCTAAACCTTTAACAGGGTATTAGAATCTCTATATTTTCGTGTCCGTTTATCTTATGTATGTTTATAGTTTTTATTTGCATTTATTTAATTTTCGTTTATTTTATATCCTCATAGAATTTTTTTTTTTTTTTTGTATTTCAACC
>NC_051407.1:3306530-3306676 GCF_015228065.2 Penaeus monodon | reverse complement strand
TTTTTTTTTTTTTTTTTTTTTTTTTTTTTTTTTTTTCTTTTTTTTTTTTTTTTTTCTCTCTTTCTTTCTTTGAATGTATATCGTACGTATATGTTTTTTTTTTTTTAAGTATGTTACCCTCGCACAAGATCTTTAAAGTTTATATG
>NC_051407.1:3306267-3306498 GCF_015228065.2 Penaeus monodon | reverse complement strand
TGTATAACTGGTAGTGAATATAATTTTTTTTCTTCCTTTCATCCTTTTTAAGCTAACAATACTTTTTCTTTCGTGACATCAGTTCAGATCAATCATTATTTACGGATTTAAATGGCTTTTTTCACGTTTCTGTGTGGTTGCCATGGTTACCTCCTACGCATGCCTTTAGCCTCTGTATCCTTGTAGATATTACCCTGTATATTTACTTTCATTAGCCACGCCCCACTTACC
>NC_051407.1:3305645-3305899 GCF_015228065.2 Penaeus monodon | reverse complement strand
ATTCACAAATACTCTTCTACACAAATTGAAAAGGTGATTCAGCAGTTAGTATGGAATCGCTCATTGTTTCTCACAAACTCATGTTACAGACTTCATTACGAGGTTCTGTCTAGTCATGCTGGTGTGTAAAGCAGTAACTCCTTAAAGAAACATTTATGTGAGCTGATGATAATTACCGATACATATAAATGAGGTGTGTGTGTGTGTAATTAAAAGATAAAAAAAAAGAAGTTTTGAGTGTCAGGATCTGCAGC
>NC_051407.1:3305431-3305519 GCF_015228065.2 Penaeus monodon | reverse complement strand
CTCACATGCTTAGCCTTTACTGTCTAATATACACACTTATAAAAATATCAACACGTATTACACCTTAATAAGATCATTAAATGAACAA
>NC_051407.1:3305025-3305121 GCF_015228065.2 Penaeus monodon | reverse complement strand
AGAAAGACACACACAATCACACACGTCGATGGCCAGTTATTCCGTCGCCGCAAGTATGTCTACGTCAGCCTTGAGCCTCTGGTCTCATGGGCGTGT
>NC_051407.1:3303698-3303822 GCF_015228065.2 Penaeus monodon | reverse complement strand
AGCACACAGACATAAATAATGTGACCCTACGTGCTGTCATCAGAGAGGGACACGCCCTTGCCACGGCCTTAAACCATCACACATCACCATAACTCCCTTTCTCTTGCATCCCTACATCTCCTAA
>NC_051407.1:3303399-3303632 GCF_015228065.2 Penaeus monodon | reverse complement strand
TAAATATCTTGTTTTACAGCTCTTAGGAATATTATCTTCGCTGAGAGAGTAGAGGTTGCAGAAGGTCTTGGTATGTGTTAATCCTCCCCGTGCCTGGTAAGACCTGATACCTGAGTACAAGGTGGCGGCCGCGTATCTGTTACTCCTCTGTGTCGTTTAGTTTGTGATTATGAGTGTGTATGTAGTGCTACTGGTGTTGCTTACGAAAAAGGGTGTTGGGTATATTGTATTAT
>NC_051407.1:3302346-3303067 GCF_015228065.2 Penaeus monodon | reverse complement strand
CAATTCATCCCACGCTATCACTCCGTCACTCTATCTCCCTCCCTCCCCTTTCTCTCTCTCCTTTCCCTTTCCTTTCCTCTACCTCTCCCTCCCTCTTTCTCTCTCTCCTTCCCGATTCATTTCCATCTACCATTCCCTCTCTCCCGGAGAACCACACCCATGAAATCCTGGTCAGTGTGATAATCTTCCCCTCCCCCTCTCTCCCATCTCACTCTCCCCCATCTCCCACTCCCCCTCCTCCTCTTCCCCTCCCCCCACCTCCCTCCTCCCCTACTCCCCTCCAGCCCTCCCTATTCCCCTCCTCCCCCACTCCCCTCCAGCCCTCCCTCCTCCCCTACTCCCTCCTTACCCACACCCCTCCTCCCCTCCTCCCATCCCCCACCTCCCTACTCCCCCTCTTACCCTCCCACCTCCCTCCTCCCCCACTCCCCTCCCCCCTCCCTCCTCCCCCTACTCATACCTCAGCCCTCCCCTTCCCTCTTCATCTCCTTTACGTACTCTCCCCTCTCCCCCCTTCCCCCCCTCTACGCACACTTCAGAGAGACCCGCGTTAATCGATCATTTGGACGACCACGCCTCTCTTCCATAAGACGACCAGGGTGACGAAAACGACCACGAACGACTCAGGATATCGGATTCAGCGAGAGGGAAGCTGATTGAGGGTGAGGGGGGGAGGTGAGGGGGTGAAGGGGGGGGGGGTAGGGGCGGGAAGGTACGTGTC
>NC_051407.1:3301955-3302055 GCF_015228065.2 Penaeus monodon | reverse complement strand
TCAGGAACTTCAGTGCTCCTGAACTTTCACCTCCGTGTGCTTTCGTCCTTCTGAAACTTTCACTGCAGCCGAGGGACCGATCTCGACGGGGTAAAGAGGT
>NC_051407.1:3300809-3300990 GCF_015228065.2 Penaeus monodon | reverse complement strand
GGATATTGAGGTCGCCGTCGGATATAGGTAAATGGACGAAGGTATTTGAATAATGAGATAAAGAGGAGGTGGGATAAGGATGCCTAAAAGGAAGTCAGGGAGAGTGAGTATAAGGGGAGGATGAGGGATAGGCGGTATAAGAGGGAATAGATTGATATATGTGGAAGGGAACAGATAGATA
>NC_051407.1:3300470-3300694 GCF_015228065.2 Penaeus monodon | reverse complement strand
AAGATCCAGTTCTCTCAATTTACTCTCATGAACGACCTCAGAACTCTCTCTCCCTCCCCCCTCTTTCCCCTCCCCCCCTCCCCTCTTCACCACAAGACAATTGCTCCCTCAGGCGCCTCTGGGCTCTTGCATCATGCATTGTTGCTAACGCCCAAGACCTCCATTTTCTCTCGGCCTACCTTTGGCAACGCTGCTCGACTCCTCCGCGTGGCATCGTTATGGTT
>NC_051407.1:3299697-3299932 GCF_015228065.2 Penaeus monodon | reverse complement strand
ATCCTATTAATTCGCATTCACAAGCATCCTTACGAACGAACATCTCGTGACGTCACTCACCCCCCCCCCCCGCCGATGACCGGGCAGTGTTGCCATATGGGCGTCAAACCTTTGAGGATAAGCAGGTGAGGCAACTCGTCCGAAACCGTGGGAGGTCTCAATAGCATTCGGGATAAACCTCCGGGTATCTCGCTAAGGATGGCTAAGGAATCCTACGGCAGATGACAGGACAATC
>NC_051407.1:3299192-3299377 GCF_015228065.2 Penaeus monodon | reverse complement strand
TGATGTTCATTTCTTTGATTGTTTTCCTGTTTTCGTTCGGATTTCGATGTTTACGTTTCCTGTACTGTTATATACTGTCACAGATAAAATAATGAAAAGCAATAAGATATGATAACACAGTGACAAATAATATCAACAATAACAAAGGAAATAATGAAAATGCATAATATCGGCAGACAATAAAC
>NC_051407.1:3298535-3299092 GCF_015228065.2 Penaeus monodon | reverse complement strand
CAAGAGAGAGAGAGAGAAGAGGAGAGGAAGAAGAGAAGAGGAAGAGAGAGGAGGAAGAGAGAGAGGAAGAGAGAAGGAGAAGAGAAGAGAAAGAGAAGAGAAAGAGAAGAGAAAGAGAAAGAGAAGAGGAAAGAGAAGGAGGAAGAGAAAGAGAAGAGAAAGAGAAAGAAAAGAGGAAAGAGAGAGAAAAGAGAGAAAGAGAGAGGAAAGAGAGAAAGAGAGAGGAAAGAGAGAAAGAAAAGAGAGAGAAAGAAGAGAAAGAGAGAAGTGAGAAAGAGAAAG
Organism: Penaeus monodon; assembly: GCF_015228065.2. Classification (NCBI taxonomy): domain Eukaryota; kingdom Metazoa; phylum Arthropoda; class Malacostraca; order Decapoda; family Penaeidae; genus Penaeus; species Penaeus monodon. Next base: position 3,298,810 of record NC_051407.1, on the reverse strand, counting down.
AGGAGAGAAAGATGAGAAAGAGAGAAAGAGAGAAAGAGAAAGACGAGAAAGAAAGGAAAGAGGAGAAAGAGGAGAAAGAGGAGAAAGAGAAGAAAGAGAGGAAAGAGTTGGGAGAGAAGCAGTGGAGAAAGAGAGAGAAAGAGAGAATAGAGAGAGAGACAGAAGAGAAACTTAGAGCCTCGTTGACACTCGTGCCCAAGATGGCCATTTAAAGGTTACATGTCTTTGTCGCTAACGTAAGATTTTCTCTCTCGTTTCTTCTGTTGCTTCACCTC
>NC_051407.1:3298377-3298479 GCF_015228065.2 Penaeus monodon | reverse complement strand
CTTTTCGTCGTGTCTTTCGTTTATTTTTTATTTATTTTTTATTTTTTTTTATTTTTTTTTTACTTTTATGTTCGTTTCTTCTTCCTTATTTTTTCTGGTGTT
>NC_051407.1:3297411-3297641 GCF_015228065.2 Penaeus monodon | reverse complement strand
TATCGCCGTTTCCCAACAGAATCCATGAAAGCCGACAGCCTCATATCGCGACGTAGCTGGACCCGATAAGGCAGCGCTCTTGCCTCTTGGTAATTCTGTATTCATGGCTTTGCGCATGCGTCGTCTGCATGTGCGTGTGTGTGGGAGGGGAGGGGTGTTTGTGTGTGGGTATAGGTGGGTGGGTGTGGGTGGGTGTGGCTGGGTGTAGGTGGGTGTGGGTGGGTGTTTGA
>NC_051407.1:3297220-3297299 GCF_015228065.2 Penaeus monodon | reverse complement strand
GAGGACTCATGCCAAACAAGACAACGAATAGGGGAGAAACAGGAAAAACAAGCGATTATTTTTCGTTGTTTTGTTTACA
>NC_051407.1:3296701-3296971 GCF_015228065.2 Penaeus monodon | reverse complement strand
TACACAGACACAGAGAGAGAGAAACATATCAATTTCCCCCCCAAAAAAATTATATCGAAATACGAACACAGACAGACGATTCAAGCAGACCAATAAACACAGAGATATCGCGAGTTATAAGCAGACCAACAGACGCAGATATATACAAAAACACAAAATCTCCGAAAACAAAGAAGATAGTCCCCACTTACCTCCTAAAACCCGGATAAATTCTTTAAAAAGTGCCACGCAATAACCCTCAATTGAAACTAACAATCCGATATATCTTCT
>NC_051407.1:3296160-3296605 GCF_015228065.2 Penaeus monodon | reverse complement strand
GTCTCTCCCTGGTCATTTTGGTAAATCAGCTTTTCCCACAAGAATACGATGATACCCTGCAGATGGTGCATTATGCTCGTTTTGACAGTGAGTGATAAGACTTATTATCCCCAAAGATTTCGTGTTATGCTGCGGGTTTATAGTGTGATTTCATTTGTTTTCGTCTCTTTTCGTGTAATAAATCAAATTCGATAAGATTGATTCACTTCGTTGGTGTCATTGATATCATGCGTGATTGGTGTGCATATAAAACAGGTATTGTTTTATAAGCTATGCGCTGAATTGATTGTGTTGATTTAGAATACAGAAAAGTACAGTAGCTGTGATTTGTGAAAATGAGTTTATCAAAACGTCCCTTATTTTCACTTCCAAATTATAGAATAGTTCTCCCAGTTACCGCCTTCCCTGCAATCTGCAACTCCTCTCTTTTTCAAGACGCTTGTGC
>NC_051407.1:3295877-3296075 GCF_015228065.2 Penaeus monodon | reverse complement strand
TTTGTTTTTTTCTGCCGTTGCATCAACACGAGCGACTTTTCTGTTGCTAATCATTGCCATTGCTCTACTAAATCTCATTTTCATTAGGTTATTACTATTTTTCTATAATTTACTTTGCATTTACACTTTCCTTCCATCTCCCTTACACATGATTTGCTATATGAAAGTAAAATAGAGTTGTAATAAAGAATATCGTAA
>NC_051407.1:3295389-3295715 GCF_015228065.2 Penaeus monodon | reverse complement strand
CCTACTGGTATACGAGTGAATGAACACATACATAATTTTATAAACATCAAATAACCGAAAGAAGCAAACAGAAAACAACAAAAGAAGAATGGCAATAAACAAAACAAAGACAAAAGAGGAAGAAACCGAAATCTGATGTCAAACAAGGTCACATTGCGGCGAAAATTATAACGAAAAAAAAGAAGAAGAATACACCTTACAATATATATATATATATGACCTTTTAACCTTTGACATCATCTCTTCATCCTGACATTAATCTGACATCCGTGACATCAGCTGACCTCGTTCGGATAGAAAGATTATTTGATGAATCTTCACAAGCA
>NC_051407.1:3294838-3295321 GCF_015228065.2 Penaeus monodon | reverse complement strand
TGTCTGGAAAGGTTATCGTAATGACTAATTTCTCTTACATTATTGACAGTAATATCATGATCATTTACCGGCATGATTGCAATAATGGTAATGCTCATTGACAAAACGATTTCATTACGGTTATCATAATCATCGTTATTATAGTTATATATTTTTTTTTTGTAGAATAATCGTAAAAGTAGTGTTAGTAGTAGTAGTAGGCAATAATATTATTATTTCAATAACTATCATTAATTCTACTAATACTATTTCTACTGTTACTACCATTACTAACACAGAAGATACGATACAGTCGTTATTATTACTAAACTTGTTCTTACTTATAGTTGCTTTCATCTTCGTTACGAGAGAAACAAAAAAAATCGTAAATTAATATGTTTGTTTTTGTTGTAAATGAGATGAAGAAACAAATAGATAAAATATTTCACTGCAGATGAAAATGAAATTCGTAGCAAAGAAACGCCCAACAAAGGGGGTATTTTG
>NC_051407.1:3294238-3294745 GCF_015228065.2 Penaeus monodon | reverse complement strand
ACACTTACTGTACTTGTCGTCAAATCAGTAGCACTTTAGGGCGAGTGTGTCACCCTGATATGTCACCCTTATGTACTATTATCCTCTACACTCGACAGAACACTAGTAAGAACACGATACCTGATGTTCACGGAGGAAGAATGTTGTTCACTGGATCCACTTCAGATCAGGTTCTCCTTCAAGAACGGGAACTTTTGTGACGGAATATTTCTCTCAGAAACTCCTAAACGACGCATATAAATCCTTAAAAAATATCCATCTAAGGTTTATGGTTGTTGAGTCACTTATCCCCACATCTGGGATCACTTATATATCAGCTGCTTTAAGCCAGAGCTCTTGGGAACGTTCTCTCACAGCAACGTTTCCGAGTCGACGTTTTTTTTTGTGTTTATCTCTTTGCCTGTGAGACACCCCGTGCGTGGAGAGAGCGTGCGCACCTGCCTCCCTCCCTCGATGCCGTGTGGGCCCAGACTGAGCAGAGTCGCACAGGTAACTCAATGGCCGTGA
>NC_051407.1:3293515-3293636 GCF_015228065.2 Penaeus monodon | reverse complement strand
ATTCACCTATTCTTCGAATTTGATATGTTTTTTTTTTATTTCTTTTACATTTCCTAAATGTCCAAACTCATTGCAAAATATATCTTCACTATCACTTCCAGCGCCCTTCCCCCCTTCCGTC
>NC_051407.1:3292790-3293108 GCF_015228065.2 Penaeus monodon | reverse complement strand
GTGTGGTGCGGCGGTAGGCGTCACTATACTCTATTACAGTCACCTGCCGTCCATCCCGCCTTACAGCCCTTCAGGTCTTGTTCTTTCAACGTACATCACGAGGTTATATTGTAAAAAGTTGTTAATATTCTCTTTTATTAAAATGAGGTAAAACACGAACAGAAGGAACACTAAAATTGAACACAAACGTAAAAGGAACACTAAAATTGAACACAAACGTAAAAGGAACACTAAAATTGAACACAAACGTAAAAGGAACACTAAAATCGCTTAAAGAAATTAAAATATAAAACAAATAAAACACACACGCAAGAACTT
>NC_051407.1:3291299-3292437 GCF_015228065.2 Penaeus monodon | reverse complement strand
ATGAATATTAAAGTAAAAATAAAATAGATTCCTCCTCTCGTATTTAGCTAATTTCGTAAAACATTATCCAGTTCTTGCGTATGTGGGAATATAAATAAACACTAAAAAAAAATCTTTTGATAACCATCTTTTAATAACAATAAAACAAAGATATAAAATAGACGGTAAAAATAAGGTAGGTGCAGTCGCGTTTTCTTTCCAAGCGCGTTTTCTTTCCACGCTGTGGAGCCTCGGGGCGAATACAGAGCATCCTCACCCCCGGGAGATAAATCGGCTCCAAGCACCGTCTTAATGGTTGTTTTCATATATACTTTCCATGCCTGCGGGAGAGGTAGAGTGAGAGGGAGTTTATGGTAAAGTTTCGTCGTCGTGGTCACGGCGGAAACCGTGATTCACGACAACTCCTCCCCCTACAAGCGCGGCAACCCAGGGTTGGCGTGCTACACAGCTGCAAAACGGCTGCACCTCCTGCTGAGTTCTGATGCTGGAATAATGGGCGTTTAGACAAGGCGTTTGGCGATCAGGCACAACCAGGACTTCGACTGCAAAAAGGAGAGAAGCATCTTCATTAGGGTTTACACAGAATCAACTCATGTAGTTTAGTAAAGCAAGAGTGAATAGGCCGTATGGTGCACACAACCTGATGACCGACTCCCCAAAAGTATAAAACTCACGCCCGTGCCTGGAGTGCTTAATACCCTATTCATCAGCATCAGCTTCGTGCTGTGGTGCAAGTCCGGAAGGGCCAGGTACAGCTTGGTCTTCTGATTCGTCCCCATCGTCATGGTCATCATCTTGATCGTCTGCGGGGTCATCTGGATCCTGGACATCATCCCCTGGGGCTTCCGGGAATACAAACTCCTCTCGGGGAACATATCTTCTCAGTTGATTGATATGGCACTTCAGCTCCTTGTTTGGTGTGTAGGGGTCTTGCACGACGTAGTTCACGGGTCCCACTTTCTTCAGGACGCGGACAGGCCTACTCCACCGGGGCGCCAACGCTGCTACACGGTGCGGACGTCCTCGGCGTATGATTCGTACCAGCACGAGTTCTCCGATTTCTGGACTAAACCTTCGCCTCACTTTTCGGTCGTAGTCCCGGGCCCATCTTTCCCTAGAATTTCTGGCCGATTCCACA
>NC_051407.1:3290248-3291144 GCF_015228065.2 Penaeus monodon | reverse complement strand
CATTGCGAGACGTACATACGGCAACATCTTATCCCAGTCTTGTGGATGCTGTCCTATCAGGGTTGCCAGGGAATCTTTCACTACACGGTTGACTCTTTCCACCATACCGTTTGCCTGTGGATGGTAGCTTGTAGTGTGCATAGTCTTTACCTTTAATATTTCACACACCTGTTTAAAAAGATTGTTCGTAAATTCACTACCATTATCAGTAAGCAGTGCTCTAGGGGGACCAAATAAAGTAAAATAATTTTCAATAAATGCATCAGCTACTGAATTAGCGTCCCGATTCACCAAAGGTATCATTTGTAGAAATCGCGAAAAGTGATCAATAACTACAAGTACATATCTGTGACCCCTGGCTGAGTATACCATCTCTATCAAATCAGCCGACACCCTCTCGAAAGGCTGAGACACTTCTGGCATAGATGCGAGAGGAGCTTGCTTAGAAGCCACACCTTTCCTTCTTTGACACTCCCTGCAAGACAGAACGAACTTTCGAACCTCTGACAGCATCTGAGGGAAGTAGTACCGATCCCTCAATCTACAGTAGGTGCGAAAAACACCCGGATGAGCAGCAGTTCTATCTCCATGAACGAACTCCAGAACCTTTATCCTTAGCGATCGCGGAATCACGAGCTGCTGAACAACTCTCTCAGGAAGGACGCGATTGTGATACAACAACCCATCTCTTAACTCGAATTCATCTAGAGGGAACGGAAGTCTCCTCCGGGGTGCTCGTCTCTCCCTCAGATATTCAATGACTTCTCTCCACAACGGATCGTCCCGTTGAGCCTCTGCTACTTGCTGTGGATCGAAATCTGAATCAATGGCAGCTACTTTCCGACTAAGCAGGTCAGGCAGATGATGGGAAGCACCTGGCTTATATTTTATAAAAT
>NC_051407.1:3289997-3290127 GCF_015228065.2 Penaeus monodon | reverse complement strand
CGCATTGTAATTACGTACCGATTCCACTACTGCAAGAGCTTCTAAGTCAATAATAGGGAATTTACGCTCAGAATCCCTCAACTTTCTCGAATAGTAAGCGACTGCTTGGGGAACACCTTTATCGTCCCTC
>NC_051407.1:3289448-3289940 GCF_015228065.2 Penaeus monodon | reverse complement strand
TTATTAAAGTCTGGCTTACGTAATACAGGAGCCGTTATTAATTTGTCTTTCAGTTGCTGAAAGGCCTGTTGCTGCTCCTCTCCCCATACAAATTTCTCGTTCTTTCGAAGAAGTTTCGTTAACGGGGCCGCCAACATGGCATAGTTCTCCACGTGCCTTCGGAAGAATCCTGTGGCACCCAAAAATTGACGGACCTGGCGTACTGTCCGTGGGGGTTGCATCCTCGAGATGGCCTCGACCTTCTCCGGATCTGGAGAGATGCCCTGTGGAGTAACCAGGAAGCCTAGGAATTTAAAGGCATTTACAGCAAACTGGCATTTTGCTACATTAAGCCTAAATCCGGCCTGAGCCAACAAATCCAATACCTCCTCGAGATGAGCAAGATGTTCCTCAAAAGATTTGGAATACACCACCACATCGTCAAGATAAGCAAGGGCGTGTTTCCCCAAAGTTGGGCTGAGGACAGCATTTATAGCCCTTTGAAATGTTGAC
>NC_051407.1:3287263-3288969 GCF_015228065.2 Penaeus monodon | reverse complement strand
CAGTACTGCCAAGAGTTCATCTCGTCTGATGGATCCGAGATGATCAAGACTGGCCTTGGTAATCAAACACTCATTCCCTGAAGGTGTAAAAATGGGCAACACTTCTGCACTCGCAGATGGAAACAAATCGAAGTCGTCATGGTCATACCCAAAGTCACCAACACCGAAACGATCATCAAAATCATCTATGAAATCGTCGAACTGTTGCTGGTCCGACTCGCAGGTTTCGTTCATAGCATTAACAGCGCCTCCAGAACCATCACCACCAAAACCTTGAAAACGAGAATTAAAATATCATAAGAACAATTAAAACCGTTATCATAAGAACAATTAAAATCACCACCACCATTAAAGCAAACATTTCCCTCATCGTCATTGCCACTTTTCGGCAAGGTATCCTTACGAGACTCGTAAACACCATCTATTGATTCTAAGTGCGCAATGGGCATCCCTTGCTGCAATATGACTGGCACATGACGATCATTGACAAGCCAAATTCGTACCCGATCTCCCGTCAATTCTATTAGGCTACGTGGAATTAAAACTTGGGCAGTCAAGCCCGTAACCATAGCAACCACTTGACATTCCTCATTCGAGACTATGCCGGACACAAACATCCCAGTATTTGGGGGACAAACTACCGTCTCGGCGCAAAGTACTGGTGTGGTACCATGAACAGGACTAATCTGCGCCATATTAGGCCTACGACACACTGCAAGTACCTTAATAGCCAAAGATGGACAATCAGTAAAATTCAATTTAAACCTTAAACCATTGAGTGTGACATAATTACGCACGGGAGAGTGATATGCTATTAGCCTGAAGTTAAAACGGCGTAGCCAGTCCATTCCAAGTAAAACATCTCCCGGAAAGCTTACATCATTAGATACAATGTCAACAGTGTGATGACATGAAACCTCCTCGCTAAGTTGGAAGAACAAGCTCACATTCTGCAACGTACGAAATGAGTGGCCCGATGCTCCTCGCAACGTACGACAGGAAGGACGGAATGAACGGAGATTTAGTTTTTCCTTCATACTCTCCTTAAGGAGGGTTATCTCCGATCCTGTGTCAATAAAGCACGTGCTCGCAACCCCGTTAATGCGTAGCGTTATCAAAGGTCTGCCGGTTTTAATTTTATCTGTGACAGGTGCAGTTTGCGGTTGCTGCATCTCTACACAAACATCAATTGTCGCGTGTTCCCGGGGTATTCGCCGCGCGAGAAGCTGAGAACGGTCGCGTCCCGCGGGCTGTCGAAAAGGGACAGTTTCTCATTAAGTGGCCTGTCCGGTTACAGGTGTAACACCGGAGTAAGTCGTTTCTCCCCGGAGTCGTATTTTGCCTCCCCCTACAGTCTTTCGTGTCATGGGTGTGCGATTTATGATATGCACAGAAACGCGGTGGTTGGACGCGCGGTGACATGGCGGTTGCTCTATTCCCCATTACCTTATTACCGTTGGTCCGAATATTCCACATTCTTTGCGCTGCATCTACGAGTAATTGCAGAGGGTCATCCTCTTTCAGGGCTAACGCCTCTCTTAGCCACTGAGGAAGTCCCTGCAAGAAGATGCGTCTTATCAATGCATCCGGCACTCCGATTGAACGGGGGTAATCACGCGCGCCCTGGTACACTACGGACTCTATGATAACGAAAAAGTCAATCGGCGCCTGACCAGGAGCAAGGTTATAATTATTCAGGTGGTTGA
>NC_051407.1:3286501-3286990 GCF_015228065.2 Penaeus monodon | reverse complement strand
GTACGTATTCTATTTGCGGCCGTGCTTCGGATGTTAACGAATGATCATTCGTACTATTCTGGACCAGGGCTGAGTACTGTGCCTGTATACTGGCCATTTGCTCACTAAGCTGTTGGAATTTTTGTGTCAATTCCTCGTACATCGGAAGATCTAACTGTTCACGCGACGGCATCCGCGGCAATTCACGCGTTGATCCCTGTGACCCATTATCTTCCCTACGGGGTGAACTCGTTCTAGATGTCCCGGCCATTTCTCCGTCATTGTTTCGTTTAGACCGTCTATTCATACCGACTTAACGCGGGTTAAACAAAACAAGCAAAGCAAGGGTGACGCTAACCTCCCACTGTCACAAGCAAAGGTCGTCAGGCTACTCGTTACAAGGAACACTAACGACTCACCGCTCGGCACCACGTAATGGATCGTATCCCACCGCTGCCACCAAATAATTAACCGTATGCAAGTTGTAGCAATCGGCGTTGTTGATTCTCC
>NC_051407.1:3285975-3286263 GCF_015228065.2 Penaeus monodon | reverse complement strand
GTGTGGTGCGGCGGTAGGCGTCACTATACTCTATTACAGTCACCTGCCGTCCATCCCGCCTTACAGCCCTTCAGGTCTTGTTCTTTCAACGTACATCACGAGGTTATATTGTAAAAAGTTGTTAATATTCTCTTTTATTAAAATGAGGTAAAACACGAACAGAAGGAACACTAAAATTGAACACAAACGTAAAAGGAACACTAAAATTGAACACAAACGTAAAAGGAACACTAAAATCGCTTAAAGAAATTAAAATATAAAACAAATAAAACACACACGCAAGAACTT
>NC_051407.1:3285222-3285622 GCF_015228065.2 Penaeus monodon | reverse complement strand
ATGAATATTAAAGTAAAAATAAAATAGATTCCTCCTCTCGTATTTAGCTAATTTCGTAAAACATTATCCAGTTCTTGCGTATGTGGGAATATAAATAAACACTAAAAAAAAATCTTTTGATAACCATCTTTTAATAACAATAAAACAAAGATATAAAATAGACGGTAAAAATAAGGTAGGTGCAGTCGCGTTTTCTTTCCAAGCGCGTTTTCTTTCCACGCTGTGGAGCCTCGGGGCGAATACAGAGCATCCTCACCCCCGGGAGATAAATCGGCTCCAAGCACCGTCTTAATGGTTGTTTTCATATATACTTTCCATGCCTGCGGGAGAGGTAGAGTGAGAGGGAGTTTATGGTAAAGTTTCGTCGTCGTGGTCACGGCGGAAACCGTGATTCACGACA
>NC_051407.1:3284303-3285139 GCF_015228065.2 Penaeus monodon | reverse complement strand
GATCCTTCTCCCTCCTTCGTCTCTCGTTTCCTGTGTCTATCTTCTTAATTATTTATAATGCATTTGAATATTCTCATATTACTAATTATAGGATTTTTTTTTCACACATGGTTCATGTTTTCTGGCGAATGATATATATGTAATGTCATATAATCCTATTATTTTCTTATATAGAAGACACAACAAAAATAAAAATTAATGGTTGGATAAATAGGTAATTAAGTAAACAGATTCCTAATCTTGATTCATATCTACTGGTATACGAGTCAATGAACATGATTTTATAAACATCAAATAACATTAATCCGATGTTTATTTCTATTTCTATTTTTGGATGTTTAAACAATATATCTAAAATGAATCCAATACCTAAACATTATTATTTTCCTATTATTACAGTACTAGCTGAGAGATTTAATTAGAATCAATTAAAATAATAAAAAAAAACGCAACATCACGATCTTCATTGACCCATTGACCGTTTATAATGGATTAGTAATACAGAGCGAGATGCGTGATTCATTGATGAAGATACAAAAGTAAATAATGGGTCAGTGGCACAGAGCGTGATACGTGATGAAGACACATAGGTATATAATGGGTCAGTGGTACAGAGTGAGATACGTGATATGGTGAAGACACATACATATATAATGGATCAGTGACACAGAGCGAGATACATGATGAAGGCACATACGTATATAATGGACCCAGTGATAAAGAGCGAGATACATGACACAGTGATGAACGCATGCACGTATTAAGCTTCCCTAACCTTGGAAACCTCTTATCGATGAGTCACAAGGAATCATCAGAAGTTTATTGTGCTTGCAGAA
>NC_051407.1:3284130-3284275 GCF_015228065.2 Penaeus monodon | reverse complement strand
ACGAGAGAACGAATTGCGTGAGTGAATTGCCTTGCAAGTTATTTCGAGCTTGATATGGGTTACTGTTTCTTCTATTTTTGATTCACGGTTTGTGAGAGTTTTGGGAGATTAATTTTGGTTGTGTGTATTATAAGCGTTGGTGCGC
>NC_051407.1:3283120-3283417 GCF_015228065.2 Penaeus monodon | reverse complement strand
AAGACCATTCAACCACAATTCATTCCTCCCATTACAGTTATAACGAACGTACCAGCTTCAGCAGAACAATAGCTGAATCCTGAAGGGCACTGTGCATCAACCACTAATGGGATTCCAAGGTGTCGCTGCAACCAGGGGGGGTGGGGGGATGGAGGGCATAGCAGCATCGCCAGTATTAAGACCAAGAACTGTAGGTGAGGCAGATGCTCTGTGAAATAAGGAGTTGAATTTAAAGGGGTTGCAATTGATAGGAAGTTGAAATGGGGTGATAGTGATAGGCGTTGTTTGTTATTGTTA
>NC_051407.1:3281008-3282570 GCF_015228065.2 Penaeus monodon | reverse complement strand
CCCGTGGGATACTGACTTGGGTTTCCCTGTTCCATTTCCATTTTTTCCTATACTGCCCAAAAGCAGAAAAAATAATAAAATGGAGCAGGGAAACCCAGGCAGGGAAACCCAAGTCAATATCCGCCAGTGACCCACAATGACCTGGGAATTCGCAAGAGCCACTTGGGAAGTCCAGGTCTTGACGTCATCCTTATTATGCAGGTCAAACTGGGTGACTCAAGAACTCAAGAAGCGTTTGAGTGTTCTGAGGGGAATGGGAGGAGAGGAGGAGGAGGAGGGGAGAGGGGAGTGAGAGAAGGTGAGAGGGGAGAGAGAGAAAGAGAGAGGGATGAGAAGAGGGAAAGGAGGGGAGAGGGGAGAGAGAGGGGAATGAGGAGAAGGAGAGGGAGGGAGGAGCAGGGGAGAAGAGAGAAGGAGAGAAGGGGAGAGGGGAGGAGAGCAAGAAGACTAAAGAGAATGGGTAGGAAGAGTGGAAGTAAGGATAGAGGAAGGAAGGACAAAGGAAGGAAGGGAGTAGAGGGGAAGAAGGGAGAGAGGGAGAAAAGGAGGGGAGAAGAGAGGGGAAAAGAAGGAGAGAAGAGGAAGGAGGTGGGAAGAGGGAAATGAACAGGAGGGACTTAAAGAGAAGGAGAGGAAGGGATACAGAGGAGAATGAGGAGAATGGGAAGAGGCAAAAGGAACAATGCAATGAAAAGGGTTGAAAAAGGGGGGAGGGAGTCAAGACTAGCAACAAGACACACAAAAAAAGAAACACATGAAAAGGGAGAAGGGAATGGAGAGATCGAAAAAGAGGGGAGAGAGTGAAAGTAAGGTAGAAAGGGAAGGGGTAAGGAAGGGGGTGGGAAGGAGTGAAGAGGAAGAGAGAAGAGAAGGAGACAGGAGAGAAGGAGGAATGAAGAGGGAGAGAGAAGAGATGAAGAAAGTAGAGAAAGAGGAATGAACAGGAAGAGAGAAGAGAAGGAGATAAAGAGGGGAAGGGAAGGAGAAAAGAGAAAAGGAGGGGAATGAACAGAGGAAAGAGAAGAAAAAGGAAGGGAAGGGGACAAGAGAAAAGAGAAAAGGAGACGGAGAAGGAGAAAAAAAAGGCAAAAAGGAGACAGGGAAGGAGAAAAAAAAGAAACGAGAAGAAGAAAGGAGAGAATTAAGGAAAGGAGAAGAGGAAAACCCAAAAAAATAAATAAAGCTACGCCACTAGCAAACGCGAGGCTCCTTGATGTGTGTCGGATGCAAACCGGTTATTGACAACAGAGGGTGACGCTGTGACGTGCACTCCAGCATGTCACATATCAAGAAGCTTGTGTTAATTTCCGTCTATTTCCCCTAAAATCATCGTATTTGGTACCAGATGTAGTTTCGTTTGATATATGTTTAATCGTGTAAATAAAAACGGCAAGTTTTATTGACAATGTGACGCGGGAAAGGAAAGAGATTTCATTCATAAAAGGCATAAGTGGTCGGTACACGTACTGTGGGTTCAAAAGTCTACGGGTGTTTTTAACATGTTTTCGTGTGACAAAAATGTTGTTTGCGTGAGCAATAAAAGTTCCGTTCACAGTTTTATA
>NC_051407.1:3280454-3280645 GCF_015228065.2 Penaeus monodon | reverse complement strand
AATTGTAAAAAAAAAATATTAAAATTCCAAAGTTTTAAAATAAAACAAATTACAATTGGGGGGGTAAAGTTTACCGGGGTTTTAAAAAAAAAAAACAAACAAATTTTTCAATTAAAATTTTTTTTTTAAAAAACTTAAATTTTTAAATTAAAAAACCCAAAAAAAAACCCAAAATAAAATAAAAAAATTAT
>NC_051407.1:3280245-3280423 GCF_015228065.2 Penaeus monodon | reverse complement strand
TTTTTTTTTTTCTAAAAAATTATTAATAAATCAAAATCACAAATTTAAATTTACAAATAATATATCTATTCCACCCCCAAAAACCACCTTAAAAAAAAAAAAACCCATTTAAACTTTCCCCCTTTTTTTAAAAATTTTAATTATAATTAAAATAAAAACCCAAAAAATAAAGAATTTC
>NC_051407.1:3279085-3280114 GCF_015228065.2 Penaeus monodon | reverse complement strand
TATAAAATAAAATTTTAATAAAAAAAATTTTTAAAAATATATAAATAATAATAAATATATATAAATAATAAATAAAATATATAAAATTTATAAAAAATTTTAATAAAAATTTTTTAAATATTTTAAAATAAAAATAAAGTATTTAAAATTAATATTTTTAATATAAATAAATTTAATATATAAAAATTTAATATATAATAACAATTTATTATATTAGTTAAAAATATATTATTATAATAAAACCCTAAAATTTTATAATATTTTAAAACAAAAAAAATTTTTATTCTATTAATAAAATAAATTAAAAAATCTATATAAAATAAATAATTAATAAATATTATATATTAAATATTTATTATAATATATTCATTTAACCCCCCTTATAATTAAATAATAATACTATATTATCATAAAAATTAAAATAATAAAATAATAAAATAAATTTAATAAATTTTTATAAAACTATATATAAAATATAATATAAAATATTATAAATAAAAATAAAAAATAATAAAATTAATACAAAATTTAAAATATAATTAATAAATATAATTTTAAACAAATAAAAAATATATCATTTAATTTAAATAATAATAAAAATATATATATAAATTTTTTTAAAAAATTTTTAAAAAAAAAAATATATATTATAATATATAAACTTATTCATTATACCCTAATTTTTATTCTTATATAGATTATAATATAAATTTATATACATATATAACCAATATAAAAAAAAATATATGTATATAATATAAAATATATATTATTATAAAAATATATATAAAAAATAAAAAAAATATAAATTAAATATATACATATTTTAATATATATATATAATATATAAAATATATTTATATATATTCTTTTAATAATATTATATATATATTGATTATATAATAAATAAAATTTTATAATATATATGAATTTTATCATAAAAATTAATATTATATATTTATATATAGATATATATATAAAATTTAAAAATTATATGATTTAAAATTTTCTGTATATACTAATATTATA
>NC_051407.1:3278152-3278332 GCF_015228065.2 Penaeus monodon | reverse complement strand
TTTATTTTTTGAAATCCCTTTTTTCCCTTTCCGGGGGGGGTTTTTTTAAAAATTTTCCCAAATTTAAAAAGATCCCATTTTTGAATAAAAAAGAATTTTGGAAAAGCAAAAAAAGCAATTTTTCTTGTTTGCTTTTTACTGGCGGGGGGAAAATTTAAGTTCGGAAGAGATCTTTACCAA
>NC_051407.1:3277943-3278127 GCF_015228065.2 Penaeus monodon | reverse complement strand
TTTTTTTTTTTTTTGGGGGAAAGGTGCTTTGAAATAAGGTAAATTTTAAAAGAAAAAAGAGTACGAAAATTTTGGTTTGGGCGTCCATATTCCCGCCAAAAAAGGGCCGGGAAAAAAAAATTTGGGCCCAAAATTTTTTCGGAAATTTATTTTTGGAAAAAACAAAACAACGTCCAAATTTTTT
>NC_051407.1:3277675-3277751 GCF_015228065.2 Penaeus monodon | reverse complement strand
AACAAGGAATTAAAAGTAAAAAGAGAGGGGGGGGGAAAAAAAGGGGAAAGGAAAGGGGGGGGAAAAAAAAAAAAGA
>NC_051407.1:3277459-3277523 GCF_015228065.2 Penaeus monodon | reverse complement strand
TTTTAAAACCCCATATTAAAGTATTAATATTGCTCACCTTTTAAGGGGAAAAGGGGGGTGGGGG
>NC_051407.1:3277274-3277412 GCF_015228065.2 Penaeus monodon | reverse complement strand
GGGGGGACAACGCCAAACAGCGGAAAAACGGGGGAAAAAAAAAAGGGGAAAAAAGAAAAAAAGAAAAGAAAAAAGGAGAAAAAAAGAAAGGAAAGGAAGAAAGGAAAAAGAGAAAAGGGGAGAAGGAAAAAGAGAATG
>NC_051407.1:3277102-3277191 GCF_015228065.2 Penaeus monodon | reverse complement strand
CCCCCCCCCCCCTGGTTTTTTCTTTTTCCCCTTTTTTCCCCCCCTTTTCCCCCCCCCTCTTTTTTCCCCCCTTTTTTTGGGGGGGGGGG
>NC_051407.1:3276746-3276883 GCF_015228065.2 Penaeus monodon | reverse complement strand
TTTTTTTTTCCCCCCCCCCCCCAAGAAAAAAAGGGGGGGGGGAAAAAAGGAAAAAGAGAATTTAGGGGGAAAAAGAAAAAAGAAGGTTTTTTTTGGGGCTTATTTTTTTTTTCTTCTTCATCATCTTTTCCCCTTTC
>NC_051407.1:3275878-3276185 GCF_015228065.2 Penaeus monodon | reverse complement strand
GACGAAGTAATACTTAATCGCAATGAATCCTACATTTAAATTCGGTGAATGTTTCGCATGGTTGCACACAAATGTTGTGTTTCAGATTTGTTGCATGTTTTCCCATACATTTTCGGGGAAAGAGATCGCCTCGAAACAAACTTTAAAGATTTACTGTGATTTTGCAAGCAGTGGTTTAGAAATATATATATGAAAGAAATCAATTCTAGAAATGTGATAAAAATGGTTTTTAATTTTTTTTCGGAAAATGGGATGCCTTGGCGGAGATAAAATTCATGGGGATTAGTTTTAGACATCGACGGGTCTA
>NC_051407.1:3275192-3275860 GCF_015228065.2 Penaeus monodon | reverse complement strand
ATAATTCAAGACTATTTGTCTTTTATTGTTTAAGTTCTATAATAATTTAATCATTCTATCTTAACACATATTTCTTTGCATTCATCCCTATCCTTAATACATGCAGTCAGGTATATTTATTTACTTTATCATTGTGTCTAGAGATATAATGAGATATAACCGAACACTATGAAAATTTGATCGCAAACAATGCCAGTGTAAAATGGCCAAATTTCTTGCATTTACAGGGCCTTTCCTTAATAAAATCCCTTACGTCATGGAGCAGGGATATAAACACAAAGTGAAGAATCGGAAAATGCAAAATATATCGCACTTCAACTTGCAACAGATGTAGTAATAGAAGGGAATGAATGAATCCGCATTGTAATTCGAGTTTTGATATTTCGCCTCCATCAAAACCACCGATTTTACATTATACAGTTTTATTACAACTATAATATTATACAGTTATACATTATACGGTTTTATTATTACTTAATAATACGTGACTGGTTCTATCGGATTTGTAAATGAGACGAAAATAGAAATTACTTAGAAAAAAAGTTTTATTCGAGGTAAAAATACAATAGTACAGAGATTAGCAAAAGAAAAAAAAAGGATTGATAATTTTTCTACTAGTTTATATATTCAAAACAACTTAGTAATGGCTTTTTTGGGTATAAAATTTT
>NC_051407.1:3273554-3273670 GCF_015228065.2 Penaeus monodon | reverse complement strand
TTAAATCTCCACGTTTTTTTCCTTGACAGCAACCTATACTGTTAAATATTAGTCTCACCTTTAAAGATACATTTTCTCTCAATACGTGTTATGTGTATTGGGAGTAACTCACGTAA
>NC_051407.1:3270590-3270862 GCF_015228065.2 Penaeus monodon | reverse complement strand
CTACATCCTCTGATTCCTAACAGTACATGAATCAGAAGCGTGAATTCTTCCATGACCTAAAGGTACCATTACTCCAGATTCCCACACGAGCTCAGCATGACACAGCAAAACACTCAAGCAACATTTTCCTCCAGCTAAGATATTATGTACCAGAATCTGTGTGTATGGCGGGATCTGGCAACACTGTGAATAACTGATGATCGGTGTGAGTGTTGCCATACGTGGCAGTCAGGCGCCCCCTGCCAGGCTGGGTGGATGTGCAGAGCTTCGCT
>NC_051407.1:3269578-3269699 GCF_015228065.2 Penaeus monodon | reverse complement strand
TCGACCATCCATCAAGCTTGCTTTTATCTACACTGATGTACACTGACATAGATTTTGTAGACTTGAACACCTGTCAGAACACCTGTTTGTACACGTGTCAGATTTCCCTTTTTAAATTTCT
>NC_051407.1:3268928-3269399 GCF_015228065.2 Penaeus monodon | reverse complement strand
TGAGGATATTATTAATTCTCATTCTTGTTTCTTTTTAGATTGTCCTAAAGAGTTTTTCAATAGATTTAGCTTTTCGAAAACCATACGAAAGGGAAACAGGCTTAATTTTTTTTTTTTTTTTACAAACTCAAAAAAGAATTCAACACTTTATGTCTGTTTTATGTATTCATTATCTATATATTAGCTATTTATTCTTGTTGTTGTGGCAGAGATGAAAGCAACTGTGCGCCAGTAATGAAGATCGGTTGGCTGAAGCTGTAAAATGTAATAAAAACTTATGCAGTTACGAATATAATTTCCTTTAGAAATCTGGCGGGGATGTCGCTCGAACCTTTTGAATATTCTCTGGGGAGTTGACGGAGGGTTGGATTCCGTTGATAGAAGAGTTAGCTAGAAGTATAGAAGCGAAAACAAATGCTGTAGTCATTGTGACTGAATAAACGAAAGTGAAAGACTTTTCCGCACGCACGT
>NC_051407.1:3268731-3268841 GCF_015228065.2 Penaeus monodon | reverse complement strand
TGCATATTCGTACATACACATGCATATAAATGAGTAATATCTGAGAAGAAATGCAATAGTTAAACATATACGAAAATTCCATATGCATACACTGCATGCCTACTCTGTGT
>NC_051407.1:3264422-3265359 GCF_015228065.2 Penaeus monodon | reverse complement strand
GGATGTAATGGGTATGTAAAATATGTTTATAGATGAGTATATATGAAAAGGGATAGTTTGAGAGAATGGGAAAATTATGAGATTAGTATGAGAGTATTTATATATTATGATATATGAAAAGGTATAGAGAGGAAAATTTTAAAATAGTATAAAATTATGATATAGAAATAGAGTTTTATAATTTTAAAAAAATATAAAAATATAAATAAGGAGATGAGTAAATATGAGATAAAGATTATAATTAGATATAGATATGAAAATTAAAATTTAAATATAGAAATATAGATTTAAAGTAGAATAAAATATATTATAAAATGATAGAAGTTTAAAAGACAGAAAATATATATGGGATTAATATATATAATATTTTGGATAATATAAAAATTATATCTAAAATTTTATAATAATGAACATATAATATATAATATATAAAAATAATATATTATATATATTAATACTAAAATATATAATATATCAATATATAATATTATAATATATATAAAATTTGGATGGAAAACCAATATAAAAATTTTAAACATTTTATATATATATAAAATATATAAATATATATATATATATATAATTTTTTAATTATAAATATATATTGTAATATATATTATAATATTGTATATAAAATATAATATAATATAGAATTTTTATTATATATATACTATATATATAAATAAATAAAAATATTTTTTTAGAAAATTTAAATATTATATGGAAATTATTTTATTATAATATTTATAAATTAAAAATATATATTTATATATGAATACTATATATATAAAATATGTGTATAATATATATATATATAATATATATAATTTTAATATATAATTAAAATATTAAAATTTATAATATAAATATTATAATATTAGTATATATATATATATATATATATATATATAATATATAAAATTTAAAATACTATAAA
>NC_051407.1:3264167-3264321 GCF_015228065.2 Penaeus monodon | reverse complement strand
AAATATTTTATTTTATAGGTAAAATTATATATTATAATATAATTATATTGGGAATATAATATATGGGATAAAATATATATATTATTATAATTTTATATTAGATATATTTTGGGGGTTTTATATATAAAAATTATAAAATAATATTAATAGGATA
>NC_051407.1:3262671-3262867 GCF_015228065.2 Penaeus monodon | reverse complement strand
AGGTTAATACCCCAAACACATATAAAAACCCAAAGTATGTTTTACGAGTATGAAACAGACTCCCCTTTTTCTAAGCGTCACGCCCTTCGAAGCTGTTCTGCAGATGCGGAAATAACCACAGCGGCCGTTGCATTCGTGATGCTGCCTGTCGCCTGATCTATTTTACGGGGAAAAGCGAAAAAAGGGGGGCAGAAAC
>NC_051407.1:3262532-3262643 GCF_015228065.2 Penaeus monodon | reverse complement strand
TAAAAGCACGGGCAGGTTAGTTTTCAGGTTCGAGTTTTTTGGTTTGTCTTGGGTAGTTTAAAATATTTGGGGTCAGTTATAGATGTTTTTTTTTTTTTAAGGATGCATCCA
>NC_051407.1:3262046-3262181 GCF_015228065.2 Penaeus monodon | reverse complement strand
ATATAAATTTTAAAACTTTCCTTTTTCTCTTTTCCCTGCCTCTCTGCACCCCCCCTCTTTTCTCTACCTTTTTTTCCCGCCTTTTTTATTTCCCTTTTTTTCATCCTCCCCCCATCTCTTTTATTTTCCCCTTTT
>NC_051407.1:3261805-3261969 GCF_015228065.2 Penaeus monodon | reverse complement strand
TTTCATACTTTTTTTTGGCCCTTTTCTCTCTCCACGTCTCCACTCTGGTTTTTATTACTGTTCCCCTCTTAACTCTTTTTCTCTCCGTTTTATTTTCTTCCTCCATTTTTTTTACTCCCTCCTGTGTTTTTTCTCCCTTCTATTCCCTCCCTCCTTTTTTTTTT
>NC_051407.1:3261159-3261415 GCF_015228065.2 Penaeus monodon | reverse complement strand
AGAATCGACGCCAAAGGGAAACCCCAAGGGGACAGGGCAACGAAGAAAAAATATTTGTTTTTTTTTTATTAAAAAAAGATATTTTTGAACAAAAAAGGTTTTTTTGGTTTTCTTTTTAAGGGGGACGATTTTATAAGAATAGATTGTATGATGATTTTCTTTCTTTGGCGGTGCAGTCACGTGTCGGTCACGTGGGCGGAGTGTCGGTAGCAACTGGTAGTCATGCTCATACACACGCGCACGCACCCTACCCCAG
>NC_051407.1:3260928-3261099 GCF_015228065.2 Penaeus monodon | reverse complement strand
AAAATGGGATTATATTGATAATAATGGGATAATATATATAATATAATATAATATAAAATTTTATAATAAATATATATATAAAACATACTAATAAAATACATATTACATAATATAAATACCTATAATAAATTTTTTTAAAATAATTACATTTATTTTACAATATAATTTCAA
>NC_051407.1:3260640-3260884 GCF_015228065.2 Penaeus monodon | reverse complement strand
AAATTTTAAAACTATATAAGGGATATATATATTAAATTTATAGGGATGTATATATGTTACAAAATTTTAAAAATATTACATATATATAAAACAAATAATACAAAATATATACATTTTTAAAATACAATTAAAATATACAATAAATATACATATAATTTTATTTAAAATTTTATATTTCAAAATTAATATTAATTTTAATAATAATACAAAAATATATTTTAAAATATATAATAAAATTTTAAAA
>NC_051407.1:3259162-3259319 GCF_015228065.2 Penaeus monodon | reverse complement strand
TTTAAAGATGGAATAAATATATAGATTAAAATATAATATGTGTTTTTATAATGTAAAAATTTTTTGTAATAAGATAGGGAATATAAGAGAAAAAGAATATATATTATATAAAATATATTTTTAAAATATTTTATTATATAATGGGAAAATTTTTGAG
>NC_051407.1:3258844-3259110 GCF_015228065.2 Penaeus monodon | reverse complement strand
AGGGATAGAGGGAATGGGAAAGATTTGGGAAGATAATATATGGATTAAAAGAATATATATATATAATAAAAAATAGATAAAAGAAAGATATAGAAAATCAGAATATATATGATATTAAAAGATAGAAAAGGGAGAAAAAGGGGAAAAGAGGGGGAGATGTATAAGTTTTATAGATAAGGGTAGTAGAGAAGATTTATGAAATATATATTTTAGGGAAATTTTTTATATAAAAGGTATAGAAAAGGGGAAATATAAGTATGGAATTT
>NC_051407.1:3254764-3257249 GCF_015228065.2 Penaeus monodon | reverse complement strand
TATTATAAAATATTTTATAATTTTAAAATTTTAAAATATATATTAATATATATAAAATTATATATAATTATAAATATATACCCTTAAAAAGACATAAAATAACAAACACAAAAACAATATTTGGGGGGGGTAAAATAAATAGAATATTTAATAGATATAATATATATACCTATATACATAAAATAAATATCTATAAAAATATAATATAATAGTATATATATTTCAAAATAGATAAAAAATAAAGTAATAAAATTTCATTATAGAATTTTAATGAGATATAGATATTATATATATTTTATATATATAATTTTAAAATATATATAGATATAATATATATAATTTTATAATATAAAAAATTTTATATTTAAAAATTTTTATATTTTAAAAATATTAAAATTAATTCCCTTATATATACTTTTATTTTTATATAGATTTATAATTTTATTTTAATATATTATAAAAAAAAAAAATATATTTTTTTATAAATATAAATATATATATGTTTTATATGTTTTTATATATGATATAAATATTATATATTTTAAAAATTTATATTTTATATAATATTAAATATATTAAAATATATGGGATATAATTAAATATATATGTAGTATTAATATATATGTATAAATTAATATATATGGATAAATATATATTAAGATATTTTAATATAATGATATAAATAATGTTTTATATATATTTTAATTTTTGTTTTATGGTTTAGAATAATATGTTTTATTTTGTATAATATATATGGGTTTTATAAATTTTAAAATATATGGGGATATATATATATATATGTATATATATATTAAAGTTTTATAATTTTTAAAATTTTTCTGTATATATTATAATATATATATATTTTATATATTTTATTTTAAAAATTTGATAAAATAGATATTTTAGTATATATATATTATTTTAATTAAAGAAAATATTTATATATTATATGAATTTTTTTTTAAAATTTTAATATATTAGAAAATTATATTATATGTAAAATTTTATTGTATATATATATTTTATTATAATAATTATATGTTTTTATATGTTTTAAAAATTTTTATTATATAGGGATTTTATATGTATATTAAAATGAAAATATAATTTTATATGTTTAAAAATTTTATATAATATGTTATATATGTTATATATTTTTAGGGAAATAATTTTATATGGTTTTTATTTTATATCATGTATATATTTTATTATATATTTTAAAATTTTTTTTTTATATATGTATATATAAATGTAAAATATATATGTTTTATTTATATGTAATATAATGTTTATTTTAAATATATGTATATTTTATTTTGTATATAATATATTGAAAATATATATGTATTTATTAATTTTATGGAAATTTAGTTTTAAAATATGTATAGTTTTTTAATATATTTTTGTATATGTTTTATATAGATTTTTATATGTTTTTAAAATGTTTATATATACTTTTTAGTATATAATAATTTTGTATATATATAAATATATAGAAAAATATATATGTAAAAATAAATGTTATATATATATTTTTTTATATATATAATTTAGATATATATGTTTTTATAATTTAAAATTTTATAGTATAGGTAATTATATATGTATATTTTTATATTTTTTATATATATGTATATATATATGTATTTGATTTTATATATTTTTATATATATGTATATTTTATGTATTATATATATTTTTATTAATAAATATAGGGATATATATTGTATATAGAAAATAATGTATATAATATGTAAATAATATATTTTATAATAAAATGATATATATAAATTTTAATATATATGTATTATATATATGGAAAATAATATGTATATATATATATGTATTTTAAAAATGTATAAAAATATATGTAGAATATTGTTATATAGATAAAATGTATATTATTGGATAAAATTATGTATAAAAAATTATATATTTTATAATTTTAAAATGGATATATATATGTATTTTAAAATGATATAAAATATATGTATATATATTATATATAATTTATATATATATATGTATTATAATATGTTTTATATTTTTAAAATTTGAAAGTATATATTTATTATATATATATGTAAATATATATAGGGATATTAAAGTTATATAATATATTTTGATATTATTATATATTATATATATATATGGGATATATTATGTAAATAATGTATATTTTTTATATGGGATAAAATATTATGTAAAAATATAAAATAATATATGTCTTTTATATGTATATAAAATATGTATATATATATAATGTATTATATAATTTTGTATATAAAATTTTTATATATAGATTATATTATAATTTTAAATATATATTTGTATTTAAATATGTATATATTAAAATAAGGTAAAATATAAAATATGTATATATTTTATTTTGGTATATATGTATATTAAATTTTATTTAAAAATTTTAATTTTATATTTTTTTATTTTTTAAAAATGTATATATATATGTAAAATAGGGATT
>NC_051407.1:3252695-3254730 GCF_015228065.2 Penaeus monodon | reverse complement strand
GAATATCTTTTATGGGATATATAAAGGGAAAATATAATGGATTATTTCTAATATTTTTAATATATATGTTTTAATATTTTTAATTTTATTATAATATAGTATAAATAATATAAGAGGGAATATATTTATAAAATTAAAATTTATATGTAATTTTATTAATTATTATATATGGATATATATGAAAATAAGGGTAAAATATAAAATTGTTGGGGGGGGGGGGGGGTTAAAAAAAAAACAAAAGGGGGGGAAAAAGGTAGTAAAAAGGGGAAAAAAAAAGGGGGGAAACAAAAGAGGGGGGGGGCAAAAGGAAAAAAGAGAAAAAAATAGGAAATAAATAGGGGAGTAAGAATAAGGGGGAAGAGAAAAAAAATTAAAAAATATGATAATAAAGGGGATAAAAGGAATATTAAATGATGATTAAATGTATGTAAAAATAAAAGGGGGGGAAATCAAAAAAAATGATAAAAAATGAATAATATATTAAAAAAATGGGGGAAAAAAATAAAAATAAGGTAAAAGGGAAAATTTTATGGGAATTGGGTTTAAAATATGTTAAATAAAATTATATTTAGTAAAATATTAAAAATAATGAAAACTATTAATTTTATATATGTATATAAAAAACCCCCTTATATATATTGGGGATATATTTATATATATATATGTAATATTTATTTTATATATAATATTGTTTTTTATTTTTTTAAAAAAATATGTTAAAAATAAATTGTATATCAATATGTATATATATACCCTATATATAATATATATAATGTAGTTATATAAAAATTAAAATATAAAATGATAATATTTTTAAAATATATCCCAAAGATAAGATATAGTATTTATATATATATGTAAAAATATGTAAAATTTTATTAAGAGATAATATTAAAATGTTTTTAAAAAATAATTTTTATATAGAAAATATATATATAAAATATATATATTGTTTGTTGTGGTTTTGTGTGTGGTTAAAAATAAAATTTGTAATATATACCCTATATATTAATAAATTGTTTTTTATATTAATAGATTATTAAAAAAATATATATAAAATTATATATAAAACATTTTATATAAGGGGGTATTATAAAAATCAAAAAATATATACATAATAAATATATATGATATAATAATATTTAAAATTTTTCTTAATTATATATAAAAAACACAAAAAATTATAAAAATATAGAAAGATATATAAAAATATAATATAATAGATATTATATATATATTTTATTATAATTGAATATATTTTATATATAGATATTATATAATTTCATATAAAATATATATATATAAAAATATAGAAAATTTATTGGAAAATATTTTCATATAATTTTAAAATGTTGAAAATATATATTTTGGGTATATAAAATAATATATAAGATACAAAGTAAAAAAAATTTCAAAAAATATTAATTTTACCCATTTAAAAAATACCCAATATATAAACTTTATATCCTTAAAAGATTATATCCATATATAAGTTTTAAAAAGATATACAATTTTAAAGAATATATATATATAAATTATAATATATAATAATTAATATATTTTAAATTTTTAAGATATAATAAAATAATATATATATATATAAAAAATATAAATATTTTTTACATATATATATATATAAATTAATATACAAAATGTTAAATTTTTTATATTTTAAAATATAATAAATAATAATATTATATATAAATTAATTTTAATTAAAATTATAATTATAAAATTATAAAATTTTCCCAAAAAATATATAGACATTTATATATTATAATATAATTATATAAATATATTAAATAATATTTAATAGAAATTATAATAAATATATATACAATATAATAATTTTATATATATAAAATATTATATAGATATATATATTTGATATAATATAATGAATATAACCAAATAATATATACAAAAATATTGAAAACATATATAATTAAATATAGATAAATATAATTTTATGAAAATATATTTTATAGAAAAATTTTATATAGGGGACACCCCGAAAATAACATAAAAATACAAA
>NC_051407.1:3252530-3252638 GCF_015228065.2 Penaeus monodon | reverse complement strand
TACAATTTTAGAATATTAAAAAAACGAATATAATATTAAAGAATAAATTTAAAACAAATATAAAAAAAGGGGAAAAAAACAAAAAAAAAAAACCATATAAAAAACATC
>NC_051407.1:3251774-3252421 GCF_015228065.2 Penaeus monodon | reverse complement strand
GAGATATAATATATAAATTATTTTATATTCAAAATTAATAACTATATAATATTTTTTTTTTTTACATTATATATATGTAAAATTATTTTATGGTAGAGAAATAGTATATGATATATTATAAAAATTTTATAGAGATATGGAGGATATAATAAAATATTTAAAAAGAAGTAAGGGTAAAATAATATAAATATAAAAAATATAATTTTTAGAATATAAAAAATTAAGAATATAGATTATTATAAATACAACAAAAATAAAATATATACAATAATATAGAAGAAAATGAAATAATTTTGATAATAAATATATAATATAGTAGAAAAAAAGAAGAGATAATTTCAATATGATATATTAAAATATATAAAAGAAGATAACCCAAAATAAATATATAAGAAGAAATTTTTAAAAAATAATTAAAATAATATATAGATAATATCATATATAATTTTGGAATATAAAATATATAAAGATATATAATAAAATACATAAATAAGAATGTAAAATTTCATTATTAATACATAATACAATTTTAATTTTAAAATAGTATAATATATATATATATAATATTATATTTTAAAAATATATAATAATAATAACATATATTAATAAATATATAACCTATAAACGTAAAGATAATAAGATATTTT
>NC_051407.1:3249949-3251674 GCF_015228065.2 Penaeus monodon | reverse complement strand
TATTTTTTATTTTATAATTTATATATATAAAAGATATATTATAAATTTTAAAAAATATTATTTATCGAAATATAAATTTATAAAATTTTAAAATATTATATAATATATATGTATATTATTTTATATTATTTTTTATATAAAAGTATATATTTTAAAAGAATATATATATATATTATAATATATCATATATATATTTTTAATAAAATAAATATTTTATATATATATATATAAATTTATTATTAAAATTAAATAATATAGAATAAAATGTATATATATAAAAAATATATTTTAAATAATATATATAAATTTTAATTACGTATAAATATATATATATAATAATATAGAATATATTATTTTATATTATAATATTAAATATATCTAAAACATATAAAAAAATAAAAAAGTAAGGATTTTAAATATATAATAAAGATTTGAATTAAAATTTTATAAAAATTATGTATAATTAAACATTTTTTTTTAATAAATATATATAAAATTTTATAAAATATAAATAGTTAGGGAAATATACATATATTTTAATATATATATAATATTAAAAAATTAATATTTTATAAAGGGATGTATTATATACATAATTTTAAAATTATATTATAAATTTTTAATATATAGTATATATGATATATAAGAGGGATATAAAAATTAAAAAAACAAATTAAAAAAATTTTAAATATAAAAATATATTATAAAAACAATTTTTTAGAATTTTAAAAGAATTTTATATAATTTTTGTATTTTTATAAAATATATATATATTTTTAAAATATAAATATTTTAAAAAAAATATAATTTTTTTATATTAATTTGATAATATATTTTTTTAGTTTTATAATATATTTTTATATAATTTTATATTTTAAAAGAATTTTATATATTTTTTTAAAATATATAAAAATATGATATAAATATATATATTTTATATATAAAAATTAATAATATATATAAAAATATAATTTTTTATTTTAGATTATATATTTTTATATAAAATAATAATTTTTATATATATTTTATATATATATTTTATATAAAATATTATATATATAGATTTTTATATATATAGGATTATATATATATAATTATATATATAGATATATATAATATATTATGATTTTATTTTTTTATTTAAAAAATATTTTTTTAATTTTATATAAATTTTATATAATATATAAAATTTGATTATATATATAATATATATAAATTTTTGGAAAATATAATTTTAAAATCTTATTTATATATTACCATATATATAAATAGACAAATAACTAATATATTAAAAAATATATAAAAATTTTTATATACATAATTATTTGAAAAGTTTTGGATATGAGGATATGTAAATTTATATAAAAAAAATAAAATATATATATAATATAATTATATATATAAATAATACCTAAATTTGTAAATTCTGAAATAAATTTTTATAAAAAAGAAACAAATTTTTAAAACAAACAAAAAAAAAATATATAAAATATACATAAAATATAAATAATTTAAATATATTTTAAAATATATATAAATATATATAATTAATATTATATATACATATAAAACTTAAAAGACCTTAAAATGTATTGAAAGAGTTTTAAGATGAAATTTTTTTTAAAAGTTATTTTAAAAAATGGGGGGAAGGTTTTAAAAAAAATGAAAATAGAGATAAAACCAATTAAAATTTTTTTTTTATGAAACTGGGATTGGGGGTTTCAG
>NC_051407.1:3249387-3249818 GCF_015228065.2 Penaeus monodon | reverse complement strand
CCCCTTTATATAATATTATTTAAAGTAATGGAAAATGAAAATTTTTAATTTTTATATATAAATAGAAGGGGAATTATCAAAGATTTTTTTAAAATAAGAAAATTAAATTTTAATATAAATAATTTTTTTTTGTAAACAAAAAATTTTTTTTAATAAAAATAAAGGGAAAATTACGAAAAGGGGAATAAGGAAAAAATGGGGAAAATGTAGTTTTTTGTTTAAATAAATGTTAATATAAGAATGATATTAGATAAAAATTGATTATTTAATTTTTTTGATATTTAATATATTTTCAAGTATTTTGGATATGGATATATAAATATCCTAATAGGAATTAAAGATATATAATATATATAAATATATATATTAAAATAATAAAATAAATATATATATATAAAAATTTTTTTTTAAATTTTATATTAAAGATATAA
>NC_051407.1:3249037-3249164 GCF_015228065.2 Penaeus monodon | reverse complement strand
CCCTTCTTTCCCCTTTCTTCCCCCCCTTCTTTTTTTTTATTATTTTAAAAAATTAATTTATTAATAAAAAGGTTTTTTATTATTTTTATAATTAAAAAATATTTTTTTTAAAAAAAATAAAATTTTC